>NW_026262734.1:13913889-14216389 GCF_021869535.1 Mytilus californianus | reverse complement strand
TCTTTGTTTTAGCAACATCTTCTTTATCACCTAGAGATATAATAAGCACAAGTGAAAAAGTGGAATACTTTCCTGTTGTATCTTGGAACCAACATAATTTCTAAGAACTGTTTTTTGCACACTTCACTGGTTTCCTGTTTAACTTATTGTGATCAGAAATCATAACTTTAAATCATTTAGCCAGAAAGATAAAACAAGTGAAACAACTGCTCATTGATGATACACCCGCCCAAATATTTCAGTAAACAGGAAGGTGTTGTGTGATGAATCTGAAAACGCATCACACGGTATAGCTGACTTATATAAACCCTGAAACCACATTTCTGAAATCCTTGTATTATTGTTCCTGAGAAAAATGTGAAGAAAATTTTCAACTTGGCTACTCATGTGTAAAATAATGTAAGTGTTCGATAAACAGGAAGTTGTTGAGTGATGAATCTGAATACGCATCACAGGGTATAGCTGACTTATATAAACGCTGAAACCAAATTTCAGAAATCCTTGTATTGTAGTTCCTGAGAAAAGGTAAACAGAAAGTTGTTGAGTGATGAATCTGAAAATGCATCACATAGTATATATAGCTGACTCATATAAACCCTGAAACCAAATTTTAGAAATCCTTATGATGTAGTTCCTGAGAAAGATGCCACGAAAAAATATTCATTGGACGGATGGACGGACTGATGGATGGACTGATGGATAGACGGATGAACGGACATACAGAGGTAAAACAGTATACCCCACTTTTTTAAAGCGGGGGTATGAAAATTAAAATTTCACGAACTCTATTATAAGAATCTATATTTCAATAATGTTCTGAAAACAACAAAACTTGTCAGCTTAAATGATTTAACTTTAAAAAACTAGAGGCTCTCAAGAGCCTGAGTCGCTCACCTGATTCTACTTTGGTTTTGGAAATCATGTAAAAATAGATTAAAATCATAACAGATACCCTAATAATGAGTGAGTCCAAATTTGGTTTAATATTGGTCCTGTTATTTAATAAAAAAAAACCTGGTGGCCATCTTGAACAGTAAATGGGCAACAAAGTAGCAACACTTAATCAGCACCTCATAAGAAACATTTATGCCATGTTTTGGTTTCATTCCATTCAGTGCACCTCTAGAAGAAGCATTTGTATGTATTTCCCATAGGGTCTTATGTTAAAGGAAGTCCCCCCCATTGGCGGCCATCATGGATGAAGGATCAGCTTGAAAGTCAAAAAACTTAGTCAGCACCTCATAAAGAACATTCATGCCATGTTTGGTTTCAATCCATTAAGTATGTGGTTCTCTAAAAGAAGACATTTGTATGTATTGTCCATAGGGTTCTTTGTTAAACATTGTCCCCATCTGGCAGCCATCATGGATGAAGGATCAGCTTCAAAGTAACAACACTTGGTCAGCACCTCAAAAGGAACATGCATGCCATGTTTGGTTTCATTCCATTCAATGGTTCTCTAAAAGACAACATTTGTACGTATTTCTCATAGGGTCCCATGTTAATCTAAGTCCTCCGCTGGCGGCCATCTTAGATTATGGATCAGCTTCATAGTAACAACACATGGTCAGCACCTCATAAGGAACATTCATGCCATGTTTGGTTTCATTCCATTCAGTGGTTCTCTAAAAGAAGACATTTGTATGTATTTCCCATAGGCTCCTATGTTAAACTAAGTCCCCCGCTGGCGGCCATCTTGGATGATGGATCAACTTCAAAGTAACAACACTTGGTCAGCACCTCATAAGGAACATTCTTGCCATGTTTGGTTTCATTCCATTCAGTGGTTCTCTAAAAGAAGACATTTGTATGTATTTCCCATAGGGTCCCATGTTCAACTAAGTCCCCCGCTGGCGGCCATCTTGGATTATAGATCGGCTTCAAAGTACTAACACTCGGTCAGCACCTCATAAGGAACATTCATGCCATGTTTGGTTTCATTCCATTCAGTGGTTCTCTAAAAGAAGACGTTTGTATGTATTTCCCATAGGGTCCCATGTTAAACTAAGTCCCCTGCTGGCGGCCATCTTGGATTATGGATCGGCTTCAAAGTAACAACACTCAGTCAGCATCTCATAAGAAACATTCATGCCATGTTTCTTTCAATCCATTCACTGGTTCTCTAAAAGAAGACATTTGTATGTATTTCCCATAGGGTCATATGTTAAACTAAGTCCCCTGCTGGCGGCCATCTTGGATGATGGATCAACTTCAAAGTAACAACAATTGGTCAGCACCTCATAAGGAACATTTATGCCATGTTTGGTTTCATTCCATTCAGTGGTTCTCTAAAGAAGACATTTGTATGTATTTCCCATAGGGTCCCATGTTAAACTAAGTCCCCCGCTGGCGGCCATCTTGGATGGTGGATCAGCTTCAAAGTAACAACACTCGGTCAGCACCTCATAAGGAACATTCATACCATGTTTGGTTTCACTCAATTCAGTCTAAAGAAGACAATTGTATGTATTTCCCATAGGGTCCCATGTTAAACTAAGTCCCCCGCTGGCGGCCATCTTGGATGATGGATCAGCTTCAAAGTAACAACACTCGGTCAGCACCTCATAAGGAACATTCATACCATGTTTGGTTTCATTCCATTCAGTGGTTCTCTAAAAGAAGACATTTGAATGTATTTCCCATAGGGTCCTATGTTAAACTAATTCCCCCGTTGGCGGCCATCTTGGATTATGGATCGTCTTCAAAGTAACAACACTCGGTCAGCACCTCATAAGAAACATTCATGCCATGTTTCGTTTCATTCCATTCACTGGTTCTCTAAACCCTTCCCTAGATCTTCCATCAATTTCTTCATTTTCCATCAACACTTGATGGACAATTGATGGAAAGTTGATGGTACTTGATGGAATTCCATCCTAAACCAAAAAAATCCATCAAAGGATGATGGAAATTAGGAATTTTATTTCCATCCGCATTCTTTTGATGGAAAATTTGATGGCATCTTTAACCCCTGATGGAAAATTGGATGGCATTTTTACCCTCTGATGGAAAATATGATGGCATTTATTCCACCTGATGGAAAATAGGATGGAAATAAAGGAAGTTTGATGGAAATTGGACTTAAACATTTTCTTTGATGGAAAGTGAGATGGAATTTGGACTTAGAATATTTTGTTGATGGAAAGTGTGATGGTATTTAAACTCTGTCATTTTGCTTGATGGAAAAAAACTTAGAAAATTTCAGCATAATTGTGTCTGAAAATTTAACATCCCTTACTGAGGTAAAAAGTTTTCTATTATATTGGAGCAAACAAATTTGTTTACAAGAAGTACTAGCAAGAAATTTACATGTTGTTGCAGCTGTAACTTGTAACATAATCTCTCAATGTTACTGAAATAATATTTGTTCGTGAGAAAGTTGCAGTATTTTTCTGCAATGTTGCAAGAAAGAGTTTGTTTGCTAGAAAGTTGCAACAAACAATTTCCTAAACTGTGCAAAACCTTGTATATATCTTGTAACAGGAAAGGATTTCAAGAATACTTTGGTTTTTATTTCAACCAGTGTAAACTTATTAAATGTGACATATTATTTTTTGTTAAAATTACTTTTTGTCACTATTTATATGACTGTTCTGTTACCCAGTCTTTTATTTTAACATTGTCCATCAAATGATGCATACACCCCTTGCAGAAATAAATCCTGACAACTTTTATAATAAGGATATCTCAAGATTATCCTGGGATATCCTGAAAATATCCTGTTAGGCTACAAGTCCTTTTTTTAGGAAAAAATTTAATGGGAGAATTCCAGAAAATGTCAGGACTTAATTTCAAATCAAGCAGCTTATAACTGGGGGAATTCTCAGGATATCTCAAGACTTTCAAAAATCATATTATATAAACCAGAATATATCAGGACTTTTCGATCATCATTCCTCCAACTTTCAGGACATTTACAAATTCTATCTGAATTGGAAAAAAAAAGGCCTGGATGATTCCTGGTATTGGGACTTAAGAAAAAATATAATCTGTATATAAATTCAACCAAATAAAAAAGAAAATCTTTGGGACTGAAATTAACTATTGTTTGTTATATATATATATATATTCACATTCACATGAAGATAGTGTTCTAGCCAGGATTTAAAAAGGGCATGGTGCTCTAGTCAGAAAAATGACAATTTTATTCGTAAAATGTCATTGAAAAAAGAGCAATTAAACTAAAATAAAACTCAGGCACTAAGGTAAAATCAAGTTTCAGTTGAAGGGGAGTAATAAAATTCAATACTTTTTTTTTTACAATTTTTTTATGTTTAGCTTTAAAAATCTCGGGGCATTAATAGTGACTAATAACACCTTCACACTGCAGCTGAATTTAATTATTTAGTGGCTTATGAGTTTCATATAAGTTAACCTGTTAATTACTTTTTTTTTTATCTTGAGAGTTACTCATCTTTTGGATCTTATGCAAACTTACACTAATGCAATTTGAACTATTATTTTAATGCACTTGATAGAGCAATGAATGGAGGTGAAGATGAAAAAAACAATTTTCAAAATATTTATATTCTAAGTGTTTTCAGGTTAAAAATAATTAAAAGAAATATTCTAATATGCATTTGCATTCAATTTGTTTTATATTTATTTAATTACGAAAAAAAAACCATAAATAAACGGAATATATTGTGAAAAGGTGATAAAAAAGGGGAAGTAACTCTTTTTTTTCTTTTTGGCAAACATTTTTGAAATAGACAAATTGTTTTTGACATAAAGCAAAGATAATTGGTGTTTAATTAACAATGTGTTTGACACCAAAGCTGTCAGGTGAAGCCATGCACTTAATGGGTCACTTAATTTTACAGTTTACACAGCTAGCTGAACTTCCTGTTCATGGAAGAATTACGAATTTCAGTTTGACCGTATTTCAAAGTAAGAAAAATGCCGAGATTTTCGCGATATAAACGACAGGGAACTCGAGAAACGCCAACGGCTGTTTTGCCAGACAAGCTGGGGCGTTTCTGATTTTCTCCCAAGTTCACATAAGTGCGTTTCTATTAATTATCAGATCAATGATCGACATCGTGAAACATTGGTTTCTCAACTTGTGTAAAATGTAAACAAATCATGACCACGTGTTTTTTGTAATTGTACTGAACAGTTCGACCCTAGAAAATACCGTTCTAGATAATGCGGCCAATAGTTCATCCGCATGCACCCTGTGCCGATTAAATTAACGTTGTTTTTTTCTTTTATTTAAAACTGGCCAGTTGTAATATTTTTATGCGACACCCTTGAACTATTTTCATAATACCGGTACGGGAACGGATCAACTTCTGGTCGATATAATATGGGGCGAGATTGTCACTTCGACGTTAGCGCACTTGAGAAACACGTCATCAAAATGTGATTACGCTGATATGGAGATCAAACTTGATAATCCGATGCTGGAAAATCCGATGCAGATGTTTTCAGATAAGTGCATTAGAAATTTAATTCAACATGTGTATATTATGATTATAAATTATAATTCATTGAAGAACTATGATTTTTTTATTGTTTTTATTTGAGCAAATCAACATCAGAAAGTCTGAAATCATAAACTGAAAATTATATTTATTTTTAACATTAGTTTTTTACAATGAATAATCTTGTTGTCACATAACAGGCATAACTGGTAGACATGTAAAAAAATATTGAGTTGTGTGAATTGGTATTTGGTGAAAATAATAAGTCGCCGGTTTTTAATCTTCAGGGGATAAAAAAGGGGGAGGGTAATTAATTTGATTCCAAATGGCTTCCAATGTACTGTATAAACATGCAATAATATTTCTATTGAGTTTATTGCTTCAAAACGTCTTGAACAATTGATTCTTTGTGGATTTTTTTTTTACTTTTAGGGGATTTAATGATTTTAAAATGGAGCTGCCAATTTTGATAGTAAACAGATTGCATGCAGATTCCAGTTACCTTTACTCAGCAATACTAGTTGGAAGTACAGAGACAGCAAATTTAATTACAGAAAGGAGAAGAACTTAACATGTATCCTTTATATCTGATTTTTATTAAGCCTAAATTAATATATTGTTTGTTTCCCCAATCCGACACCGCCAAGCCAGGTGTGGGTAGGTAGGTAGGGAAATAATTTTATTTTTTCCAAAAAGCTGGAACAATATTGGTCGATCTGGCAAGCCTGAAAATTGGAACTGAATAAAATAATATTTGACTTAGTTTTGACAATAAAATTTTATGAGTCGGACCTGTTTTTGCAGGGTGGGTAGGGATTGGGGAAACAGACAATATTTTATTTTAGGCCTAATATAATATTTGAAACTGAACAGCGAGCATCGTTAATCCATGGTGAACAATGTGTATCTAAATACAATTATTGAATTAAGACAATGAAATGCTTAAGGGTATTAGTGAACATGAGGAGGAGGGGGTGGGGTTGGGAACCATTTTGATAATTTTGGTAATTTAACAATCTAAGCAGCCATTAAAAATGGCCAACAAGTTTGCTAGTAGTAAGTACTAGTATCTAATTTTGATGGGAGTTTAAGGATCTGACATTAAAATAAATACAAGTCAATTTTTTTTAATGGGAACTTGACAGCCATTTAAATAAATTATTAAACACAGTTATCAGGAAGGACGTCAGCCTTGCGCCAATTGCCCTTTTCGACCAGAAATGGTGCATAGAGTGACAAATGTAAGCGCCCACGTGGCGCACGATATTTTCCACTCCATTATGAAACATTTGATATCGTAAAATGGATTTCCGATTGTCTTTCGTGTCGCCATGTGTATGTACAAAACTGTGTAGTGTTACCGCCAATGATAGGAGCACCGCCTATATATATTTTTCGGGAGTCTCGGGTGTAAACATATTTTGGATTATATCTTTTGGTAAGTACAATGTATTAGAATTTCCACAATTTTGAATATATGTGCATGCTCTTTTAGTTCAAAGTAGTGACATTTAAAGTGTTTTATTAACTTTTAAGAGTCAAGAAAAAAAGAAGGTCATAGATTTATAAAAAGTATATTAATAAAGAAGATGTGGTATGCTTGCCAATGAGACAACTCTCCACAAGAGACCAAATGACACAAAAAATATGCATATACATATCATAAAAATTGTGTAGGACATGAGTCATATTTTGTATCATTTTAAAACATTATTTGTTTTATAAAATAGTACTTCTGAAAAAGTAATTTTGCTATAAAATTAGAGATCTGTGGTGTGACTGACAATATGACATTTATATATCCACAAATGGTAAAATAATATATCTTTATATATACATGTATAGTATATACACTACCCACCAAAAGTATGATATAAAACATGGGCAAGACCCATTATGTTATAGTACAATGATTATGAAAAACAAATATTAAACAAAAAAGAAAGGACAACCTCTTTATTTCTAGGGACAGTCACTTATTATGATGATGATAATTTAGTACTGACATGAGGTTTAATGTATTGTACAGTTATATATCAGCTGCTGAACCAGGGTGGTTGTGGTGGCAATTAAGTCAACATTAGGAGTAAGACTTATAAAACTTCTATTTAATAAGTTATGTAGCTCTAAAGCTCAGAAAGGGGGAGCCCACTTTCCTAAATCCACCTCTGAATATTAAATTTCTAGAAGGATTTGACACTCTTAGAAATTGACCCTGCAAGTGACACATTAATACAAATCTTTTCAAAAAGTGTTATTTTCATTTGATAATTTCAGAATTGACAACAAATGTAACTAACTAACTTTATATCTGTACAATGTTAACTTATTCTTTTATATGCTAGATTCTTTTAGTTTTATTTTGCAGAATTTGCCATCAACTAATTCAACTTTAAGGACAGCGAGTTCAATGGGACACTGAACGAAAAGATACACACATGTAACAGGACTACCTATAGACGACAGAGAACAAATATTGTTTTATTAAATCACAGAAAATGCCATAAATGGAAAGATTTTCTAAAGACATTCTCCTTACTCATCCATCAAATTCCATCTGATGGTCAATTCTCCATCAAGTTTCCATGCATTTTACATGTAATGGAAATATTCCATTGGTTTTCCATCTGATAGCAAAATTACCATCAGTTTTCCATCAGATGGCAAAAATACCATCAATTATCCATCAGATGGCAAAAATACCATCAGATGGAAATTATGCCATCAATTTTCCATCATCATGAACACAAATTCCATCAAACCTTTTCCATCAACCATTTTCCAGCATTGATGGAAAGTTGATGGAAAGTTGTTCCAATACTCCATCAACATGATGGAATGTGATGGCATTTTTTCCATCACAAAATTCCATCATGTTTGATGGAAAATCTAGGGAAGGGAAAGAAGACATTTGTATGTATTTCCCATAGGGTCATATGTTAAACTAATTCCCCCGCTGGCGGCCATCTTGGATTATGGATCGGCTTCAAAGTAACAACACTCAGTCAGCACCTCATAAGAAACATTCATGCCATGTTTCGTTTCATTCCATTCACTGGTTCTCTAAAAGAAGACATTTGTATGTATTTCCCATAGGGTCCTATGTTAAACTAAGTCCCCCCCTGGCGGCCATCTTGGATGATGGATCCGCTACAAAGTAACAACACTTGGTCAGCACCTCATAAGGAACATTCATGCCATGTTTGGTTTCATTCCATTCAGTGGTTCTCTAGAAGAAGTTCAAAATGTAAAAAGTTAACGACGACGACGGACAACGCCGGACGACGGACGACGGACGCCAAGTGATGAGAAAAGCTCACTTGGCCCTTCGGGCCAGGTGAGCTAAAAAAGGATATTTCATGAGGTAAACAATTTTTGAAACTGGAATATTGATGAAATTTGGGTCAGTGTGGTCACCTTGCCAACATTTTGTAGTTTGTCAAATCATTGGACACTGGTTTCATGTTTTACTTTTAATTGTTGTGGTCAGAAATCATAACTTAAGATGATTGTGTCTGCAGGAAATGATCATTTTAAAGATCTATATTTCAATGATGTTCTCAAAACAATTAACATTTAGGCAAAAAAGACTTACAGTGTATGTTCACTGGTGTTAATATGTCTTTTGATTAAGCTAAGCCATTTCAATTGATATTTTATAGTGTGTCTTTCTATGTTGTGATGTTACACTATTGTTTCAGATAAGGGTTTGGTACCATTAAAACGTTTAAACCCGCTGCAATTGTTTGCACCTGTCCTAAGTCAGGAATCTGATGTTCAGTAGTTGTCGTTTGTTGATGTGGTTCATAAGTGTTTCTTGTTTCTCGTTTTTTATATAGATTAGACCGTTGGTTTTCCTGTTTGAATGGTTTTACACTAGTAATTTTTGGGGCCCTTTATAACTTGCTGTTCGGTGTGAGCCAAAATTTGGGTCAGTGTGGTCACCTTGCCAACATTTTGTAGTTTGTCAAATCATTGGACACTCCTTTCATGTTTTACTTTTAATTATTGTGGTCAGAAATCATAACTTAAGATGATTGTGTCTGCAGGAAATGATCATTTTAAAGATCTATATTTCAATGATGTTCTCAAAACAATTAACATTTAGGCAAAAAAGACTTACAGTGTATGTTCACTGGTGTTAATATGTCTTTTGATTGAGCTAAGCCATTTCAATTGATACTTTATAGTGTGTCTTTCTATGTTGTGATGTTACACTATTGTTTCAGATAAGGGTGAAGGTTTGGTACCATTAAAACGTTTAAACCCGCTGCAATTGTTTGCACCTGTCCTAAGTCAGGAATCTGATGTTCAGTAGTTGTCGTTTGTTGATGTGGTTCATAAGTGTTTCTTGTTTCTCGTTTTTTATATAGATTAGACTGTTGGTTTTCCTGTTTGAATGGTTTTACACTAGTAATTTTTGGGGCCCTTTATAGCTTGCTGTTCGGTGTGAGCCAAGGCTCCGTGTTGAAGACCTTACTTTGACATGTCATGGTTTACTTTTATAAATTTTGACTTGGATGGAGAGTTGTCTCATTGGCACTCATACCACATCTTCTTATATCTATTTACAAACTGAAAAAAAAACAGAAATTTCATGATGTGAATAAATTTTGAAAAAAAGGAATATTAATAAAATTTTTGAAAATGGAATATGTATGAAATTTGTTAATTTAATCAAAGAAATATTAAACATACTTCCTGTTTCTTCAGGTTGGAATTAAACCATCTGCCATCATGTAATCAGGACCTTCAGGCGAAAAAGATTTACCTAAAATAAATTTAATGATGGAAACATTAAACATACTTGCTGTCACTTCAGCGTGAATAAATCCATCTGCCATCATATAACCATGACCTTCAGGTGCACAAGGTTTACCTAAAATGAATACAAATCATTCTCAAAACTAAAATTAATGTGATGAAAAAGGTTGATTTAAAATGAAATCAAAATGAATTTTGTTTGAAATGGCTATTAACTAAACAAAAATTATTGTCTGATCAATGAAACATAAAAACTCAGGTGTCAGACCATTAACAAGACCAATACCATGTCTGGACCTGAGTGTCTACATGCAATTGATTGAAGTTATCTGTTACTTATGCATACTGTGAATTAATTTATTTTCATGGGTACCAATTTTCGTGGTTTAAGGAAAACTCGCATTTTCATTGATATTTTATTTCGTGGTTTTGTCAAAGTCTGCAATCATTCCTATAGAATATTTGTAGTTCGTTGAACATAGAAATTCATGGTTGCCCTGTACCCACGAAATCCACGAAAATTGGTATCCCACGATCTTGAATGAATCAACAGTAACTGATTATACCCTTTCATTGAAGCCAAGAAAACTTTTACAATGTTCCTTGTACAAAGAGTATTGTAAAATGTGTTAGTAAAGTCATTCCCTTTGATAGATTGCCAAGAAAAATTCTCACCATTGGCGAACTAAATCATTTTTCTTCATGACTACATTTATGTATCTTTTCATCAACAATGAGTTCATGTTCCATATTTACTGATTAAAAAAAAACAAGGCTATATTTTATGAAAAACATGAATGTGTCCATAGTACACGGATGACCCACCCGCACTATCATTTTCTATGTTCAGTGGACCGTGAAATTGGGGTAAAAACTCTAATTTGGCACTAAAATTAGAAAGATCATATCATATGGTAACATATGTACTAAGTTTCAAGTTGATTGGACTTCAACTTCATCAAAAACTACCTTCACCAAAAACTTCAACCTGAAGCGGGACAGACGGATGAACGAACAAACAGACGGATGGATGAACGAATGGATGCACAGACCGAAAAACATAATACCCCTAAGTGGGGTATAACAAATAATATAATTATACTAAATTTGATATATTTGATTTTTTTTTAATTTTTGGTGTTTTAACGCCACTTTTAAGCACCGCTTTTGGGCTATTTTGTGGCGGCCAGTTTTTATTGGTGGAGGAAGCCAGAGTGCCCGGAGAAAACCACCGACCGTGGATAGGAAAACTGACAATCCTAGTCAATTCAGATTGGAATCGAGTGTTTAGTTTCTTTTGTTACCTATTTTGACATCGGACTCAGACTTCTTTGAGTTTTACTGTGCATATTGGCATGGGTTTGTTAATTCTACATTGGCTAGAGGTATAGGAGGAGGGTTAAGATCTCACTAAACATGTTTCATACCAGTGTAATTTTGCGCCTGTCCCAAGTCAGGAGCCTCCGGACTTTGTTAGTCTTGTACGGTTTTTAATTTTAATTCATTTTAATGTTTTATAGTTAAGTGTGACATCAATTTTCACGAACTGGTACACATTTTTGTCTAGGGGCCAGTTGAAGCCCACCTCCAAGTGCAGAATTTTATCGCCGTGTTGAAGACCCATTGGTGGCCTTGCACTGTTTTCTGCTCTTTGACCATTTCCCAATTTCCATTCTCAATTCTATTCATAATAACCTACAAACCTGTTGGTCTTTCTTGGCAAAAATTCACACTGAATATCTGCCTTTTTCACAATTTGAAATAATAACTCTAGCTGCAAAACATTATTAAAATGCTCCGCTGGGGCGCAGCTTGATACGACCACAGAGGTCGAACCCTGAACAGTTGGGGCAAGTATGGACACAACATTCAAGCTTGATACAGCACTGAATTTGGATTGTGATTAAATATTTGACACAGCATAGGTTTCTGACACAGAATGAATGTGGTCTAAGAACTTAAAAATTTTTAATTTACCTATTCAAACCATATCATTATTATTTGCTTTTATATATAAATCAGAAATAACCAATTTAAAATGGAAAATTTTAAAGAAAAAAAAAATCCCTCCACTAAATTTTTTGAACCCCCTTATGATTCATCACCCCCAAACTCAATCCCAGCCTTCCCTTTGTGGTATGGTACCTTGCAGTACAATTTCAGAGAGATCCATACACTTGAACACAAGTTATTGTCTGGAAACTAGAAAAATGTTTGTTTTTAGGCCCCTTTTTGGCCCCAAATTCCTAAACGGTTAGAGCAATTACCCCCAAACTCAAACCCAGCTTTCCTTTTGTGATATGGAACCTTGTAGTACAATTTCATAAAGATCCATACACCTACACACAAGTTATTGTCCTGAAACTAGAAAAATGCTTGTTTTTTGCCCCTTTTTGGTCCCTAATTCCTAAAATTTTGAGGCAATTACCCCCAAAATCAATCCCAGCATTCCCTTTGTAATATGGTACCTTGCAGTACAATTTCAGAGAGATCCATACACTTGAACACAAGTTATTGTCTGGAAACTAGAAAAATGCTATTTTTGGCCCCTTTTTGGCCCCTTATTCCTAAACGTTTTGGGCAATTACCCCCAAACTCAATTCCAGCTTTCCCTTTGTGATATGGAACCTTGTAGTACAATTTCAGAAAAATCCATATACTTACACACAAGTTATTATCATGAAACTAGAAAAATGCTTGTTTTTTGCCCCTTTTTTGGCCCCTAATTCCTAAAATTTTGCAACAATTACCCCCAAAATCAATCCCAGCATTCCGTTTGTGATATGGAACCTTGTGGTACAATGTCAGAGAGATCCATACACTAACACACAAGTTATGTCTGGAAGTTACAAAAATGCTTATTTTTGGCCCCTTTTTGGCCCTTAATTCCTTAACTGTTGGTACCATAACCCCCAAAATCAATCCCAACCTTCCTTTTGTGGTATTGAACCTTATGGTAAAATTTCATGGAGATCCATTCACTTAAACTAAAGTTAGATTGCGAAAACCAATGTGACTTCGGACGACGACAACGCCAACGTCATACCAATATACGACCAAAAAATTTTTAATTTTTGCGGTCGTATAAAAAACTAGAGGCTCTCAAGAGCCTGTGTCGCTCACCTGACTCTACTTTGGTTTTAGAAATCATGTAAAGATAGATAAAAATCATAACAGATACCCAAATAATGATTGAGGCCAAATTTTGATTAATATTGGTCCTGTTATTTAATAAAATATCCTGGTGGCCATCTTGAACAGTAAATCGGCAACAAAGTAGCAACACATGGTCAGCACTTCATAAGGAACATTCATGCCATGTTTGGTTTCATTCCATTCAGTGGTACTCTAAAAGAAGACATGTGTATGTATTTCCCATAGGGTCCTATGTTAAACTAAGTTCCCCGATGGCGGCCATCTTGGATGATGGATCGGCTACAAAGTAACAACACTTGGTCAGCACCTCATAAGGAACATTCATGCCATGTTTGGTTTTATTCCATTCATTGGTTCTCTAAAAGAAGTCATTTGTATGCATTTCCCAAAGGGTCCTATGTTAAACTAAGTCCCCCGCTGGCAGCCATCTTGGATGATGGATCCGCTACAAAGTAACAACACTTGGTGAGCACCTCATAAGGAACATTCATGCCATGTTTGGTTTCATTCCATTCAGTGGTTCTCTAAAAGAAGTCATTTGTATGCATTTCCCATAGGGTCCTATGTTAAACTAAGTCCCCTGCTAGCGGCCATCTTGGATGATGGATCAACTGCAAAGTAACAACACTTGGTCAGCAACTCATAAGGAACATTAATACCATGTTTGGTTCAATTCCATTCAGTGGTTCTCTAAAAGAAGACAATTGTATGTATTTCCCATAGGGTCCTATGTTAAACTAAGTCCCCGCTGTCGGCCATCTTGGATGATGGATCGGCTACAAAGTAACAACACTTGGTCAGCATCTCATAAGGAAGATTCATGCCATGTTTGGTTTCATTCCATTCAGTGGTTCTCTAAAAGATGACATTTGTATGTATTTCCCATAGGTCCTTTGTTAAACTAAGTCCCCTGCTGTCGGCCATCTTGGATGATAGACCGACTGCAAAGTAACAACACTTGGTCAGTACCTCATAAGGAACATTCATGCCATGTTTGGTTCCATTCCATTCAGTGGTTCTCTAAAAGAAGACATTTTTATGTATTTCCCATAGGGTCCTATGTTAAACTAAGTCCCCTGCTGTCGGCCATCTTGGATGATGGACCGACTGCAAAGTAACAACACTTGGTCAGCACCTCATAAGGAACATTCATGCCATGTTTGGTTTCATTCTATTCAGTGGTTTTCTAAAAGAAGACATTTGTATGTATTTCCCATAGGGTCCTATGTTAAACTAAGTCCCCCGCTGGCGGCCATCTTGGATGATGGATTAGCTACAAAGTAACAACACTTGGTCAGAACCTCATAAGGGACATTCATGCCATGTTTGGTTTCATTCCATTCAGTGGTTCTCTAAAAGAAGACATTTGTATGTATTTCCCATAGGGTCCTATGTTAAACTAAGTCCCCTGCTGGCGGCCATCTTGGATGATGGACCGACTGCAAAGTAACAACACTTGGTCAGCATCTCATAAGGAACATTCATGCCATGTTTGGTTCCATTCCATTCAGTGGTTCTCTAAAAGAAGACATTTTTATGTATTTCCCATAGGGTCCTATGTTAAACTATGTCCCCCGCTGGCGGCCATCTTGGATGATGGATCGGCTACAAAGTAACAACACTTGGTCAGCACCTCATAAGGAACATTCATGCCATGTTTGGTTTCATTCCATTCAGTGGTTCTCTAAAAGAAGACATTTGTATGTATTTCCCATAGGGTCCTATGTTAAACTAAGTTCCCCGATGGCGGCCATCTTGGATGATGGATCGGCTACAAAGTAACAACACTTGGTCAGCACCTCATAAGGAACATTCATGCCATGTTTGGTTTTATTCCATTCAGTGGTTCTCTAAAAGAAGTCATTTGTATGCATTTCCCATAGGGTCCTATGTTAAACTAAGTCCCCTGCTGGCGGCCATCTTGGATGATGGATCGGCTACAAAGTAACAACACTTGGTCAGCACCTCATAAGGAACATTCATGCCATGTTTGGTTTCATTCCATTCAGTGTTTCTCTAAAAGAAGTCATTTGTATGCATTTCCCATAGGGTCCTATGTTAAACTAAGTCCCCCGCTGGCGGCCATCTTGGATGATGGATCGGCTTCAAAGTAACAACACTTGGTCAGCACCTCATAAGGAACATTCATGCCATGTTTGGTTTCATTCCATTCAGTGGTTCTCTAGAAGAAGTTCAAAATGTAAAAAGTTAACGCCGACGACGGACGACGACGGACGACGCCGGACGACGCCGGATTGACGACGGACGACGGACGACGGACGCCAAGTGATGAGAAAAGCTCACTTGGCCCTTCGGGCCAGGTGAGCTAAAAAATGAATGGAGACATATCAAAAATTTGTTAGAAAGGTACTAGAAATTGATATAAATTTTTAATAGGAAAGAAATATACATTCAAACCACAATCTGTAAGTAAGAATTTTATGATAAAAAATGCTTATATCAGTATTCCTGATGTCGAGGACAAGAGACAATTTTCAGTACTCATCCACTTGCCCTTTGGTCTCTGCTACAAAGTTATCTCATTGGCAATCATGCAACAAGTTTTATTATTGTAAAATATTTGGTAGACAGTTGAAAAATTTGAATGAAATTAAATTTTAGTAAGCACAATGTGTGGGAGAGTACTTATACATCCCAGTTCCTTATATGAAATGACTCTTTACTCAATTGCAGAACAGGATATTTTTTACATTGTTTACTTAAACACAATTTTTGTGAAATTTTATACACTATATTTGGTTGTACAGCATATTTTTGTACCAATTAATATGAAATAAGGTATACCAATTTCCTGATGATAAAATTAACATAAATCTTTATCACAGTAATGAAAGCATATTTTTGTACCAATTAATATGAAATAAGGTATACCAATTTCCTGATGATAAAATTAACATAAATCTTTATCACAGTAATGAAATCTAATTAGGTCATAATCAGTCTATTAGATTAAAAAAAGAAATGTTTACCCTTTCAAATATTTCCTGTTTTTCACTATCTTTCTTTCTCTTTATTCTATGGGTCAGTATGTGCATCATGATATTTGCATTGCTTTTGATCTCATCCAAATCACATTGTAATACTTGCGGCTGAACACTGTCCAATTTGAAATAATAACTCTAGCTGCAACACATTAAAAATAAAGTGAATGAAGACTTATCAAAAGTTTGTTAGAAAGGTACTAGAAATGGATATAAATTTCTACTAGGAAAGAAATATACTTTAAACCACAATCCGTAAGTAAGTATCTAACGATAAAAAATGCCTATATAAGTATTCCTGATGTAGAGGACAAGAGACAATTTTCAGTACTCATCCACTTGCCCTTTGGTCTCTGCTACAAAGTTATCTCATTGGCAATCATGCCACAAGTACTCATTTTATTATTGTAAAATATTAGGTAGACAGTTGACAAATTTGAATGAAATAAAATCTTAGTAAGTGCAATGTGTGGGAGATTCCTTATACATCCCAGTTCCTTATATGAAATGAATCTTAAAATTTTACTCGATTGCAGAACATGATATTTTTTTACATTGTTTACTTAAAATGCAATTTTTCTGAAATTTTATACACTATATTTGGTTGTACAGCAAATTTTGTACCAATTAATATGAAATAAGGTATACCAATTTCCTGAAGGAAATTAACATAAATCTTTATCACAGTAATGAAATCTAATAAGGTCATAATCAGTCTATTAGATTAAAAAAATAAATGTTTACCCTTTCAAATATTTCCTGTTTTTCACTATCTTTCTTTCTCTTTATTCTATGGGTCAGTATTGTGCATCATGATATTTGCATTGCTTTTGTTCCATCCAAATCATATTGTAATACTTGTGGCTGAACACTGTCCAATTTGAAAAAATAACTCTGGCTGCAACACATTAAAAATAAAGTGAATGGAGACTTATCAAAAGTTTGTTAGAAAGGTACTAGAAATGGATATAAATTTCTACTATGAAAGAAATATAATTTCAAACCACAATCCGTAAGTAAGTATTTTACGATAAATAAAATGCTCCGCAGGGTGCAGCTTGATACGACCGCAGAGGTTGAACCCTGAACAGTTGGGGCAAGTATGGACACAACATTCAAGCTTGATACAGCTTTGCATTTGGATTGTGATTAAATATTTGACACAGCATAGGTTTCTGACACAGAATGAATGTGGTCTAAGAACTTATAAATTTTAAATTGGACATTCACCTATTATGGTCCAATATCCAAAATCTAAATACATGGTTAGATTCAGCATATCAAAGAACCCCAAGAATTCAATTGTTGATGAAATCAAACAAAGTTTAATTTTGGACCCTTTTGACCTCAATGTGGACAAAGTTGATAACAGGACCCAAAAATCAAAAATCTAAATACATGGTTAGATTCAGCATATCAAAGAACCCCATATATTCAATTTTTGTTGAAATCAAACAAAGTTTAATTTTAGACCCCCATTTGGATAGATTCAGCATATCAAAGAACCCTAAGAATTCAATTTTTGTTAAAATCAAACTAAGTTTAATTTTGGACCCTTTGGACCTTAATGTAGACCAATTTGAAAACGGAACCAAAAATTAAGAATCTAAATACACGGTTAGATTCGGCATATCAAAGAACCCCAATAATTCAATTTTTTGACGAATTCAAACAAAGTTTAATTTTAGACCCTTTGGAACTCAATGTGGACCAATTTAAAAACGGGGCCCAAAATCCACAAACTAAATACACGGTTAGATTCAGCATATTAAAGAACCCCAAGAATTCAAGAATAAAACCCCATTGAAATTGGTCAAGAAATAAGCAATTTATACGAAGTATCTTCTTTTGCACAATACTGTGCAATTAAATATTTCTTGCTATTGCGCAATACTGTACAATTGACAATTTCTTGCTATTGCGCAATATTGTGCTATTGGATATTTCTTGCTATTGCGCAATATTGTGCAATTGAAGATTTCTTGCTATTGCGCAATACTGTGCAATTGAAGATTTCTTGCTATTGTGCAATACTGTGCAATTGAAAATTTCTTGGTATTGCACAATACTTATTATATAATAATTTACACATCCTGTTTGGTGTGTATCTCCTACCATATCATTATTATTTGCTTTTAAATATAAATCAGAAATAACCAACTTAAAATGGAAAATTTAAAAAGAAAAAAAAAAAAAAGGAAAAAAAGAAAAAAAGGAAAAAAAAAATCCCCCCCCAAATTTTTTGAACCCCCTTATGATTCATCCAAGCCTTCCCTTTGTGGTATGGTACCTTGCAGTACAATTTCAGAGGGATCCATACACTTGAACACAAGTTATTGTCTGGAAACTAGACAAATGTGTTTTTTGGCCCCTTTTTGGCCCAAAATTCCTAAACGTTTAGGGCAATTACCCCCAAACTCAAACCCAGCTTTCCCTTTGTGATATGGAACCTTGTAGTACAATTTCAGAAAGATCCATACACTTACACACAAGTTATTGTCCTGAAACTAGAAAAATGCTTGTTTTTTGCCCCTTTTTGGCCCCTAATTCATAAAATATTGAGGTAATTACCCCCATCATCAATCCCAGCCTTCCCTTTGTGGTATGGTACCTTGCAGTACAATTTCAGAGAGATACATACACTTGAACACAAGTTATTGTCTGGAAACTAGAAAAATGCTTATTTTTGGCCCCTTTTTGGCCCCAAATTCCTAAACGTTTCGGCAATTACCCCCAAACACAATTCCAGCTTTCCCTTTGTGATATGGAACCTTGTAGTACAATGTCAGAGAGATCCATAGACTTACACACCAAGTTATTGTCATGAAACTAGAAACATGCTTACTTTTGGCCCCTTTTTGGCCCCTAATTCCTTAACTGTTGGTACCATAACCCCCAAAATCAATCCCCACCTTCCTTTTGTGGTATTGAACCTTATGGTAAAATTTCATTGAGATCCATTCACTTAAACTAAAGTTAGAGTGCGAAAACTAATGTGTCTTCGTACGACGACGACGACGACGACGCCAACGTCATACCAATATACGACCACAAAAATTTTTTTGCGGTCGTATAAAAACTGCAAAATTTCCTTAAAATTACCTATTCAGGGGCAGCAACCCAATAACAAGTTGTCCCATTCATCTCAAAATTTCAGGGCATATGGATCTTGACCTGATAAACAATATTACCCCATGTCAGATTTGCTCTAAATGCTTTGGTTTCAGAGATATAAGCCAAAATCTACATTTTACCCCTATGTTCTATATTTAGCCATGGTGGCCATCATGGTTGGTTGGCTGGGTCACCGGACACATTTTTAAACTAGATACCCCAATGATGATTGTGGCCAAGTTTGGTTAAATTTGGCTCAGTAGTTTCAGAGGAGAATTAAGATTTTTGTAAAAGTTAACGGACTATGGACGCCAGACGCCGGACGCCAAGTGATGAGAAAAGCTCACTTGGCCCTTTAAGCCAGGTGAGCTAAAAACTGCAAAATTTCTGTAAAATTACTAACTCAGGGGCAGCAACCCAACAACAGGTTGTAGGATTCGCCTGATCTCAATCTGATGAACATTTTTGCCACCTGTCAGATTTGCTCTAAATGCTTTAGTTTCAGAGATATAAACCAAAAACTGCATTTTACCCCTATATTTTATTTTTAACCAAGTTAGCCATGATGGTTGGAAGGTGGGGTATTCGGACAAATTTTTCAAACTAGATACCCTAATAATGATTATGGCCAAGTATGGTTAACTTTGTCTCAGTAGTTTCAGAGAAGATTTTTGTAAAAGATTACAAAAATTTACAACAAATTGACTATAAAGGGCAATAACTCCTAAAGAGGTCAACTGACAATTTTTGTCATTACGACTTATTTGTAGATCTTACTTTGCTGGACATTATTGCTGTTTACAGTTTATCTCTATCTATAATATTCAAGATGATAACCAAAAACTGCAAAATTTCCTTAAATTACCAATTCAGGGGCAGCAACCCAACAACAGGTTGTCAGATTTGTCTGAAAATTTCAGGACAGATAGATCTTCATGTGATAATCAGTTTTACCATGTGTCAGATTTACTCTAAATGCTTTGTTTTCAGAGATAAAAGCCAAAATCTACATTTTCCCCCTATGTTCTATTTCTAGCCATGGCTGCCATCTTTGCTGGTTGGCAGGGTCATCGGACACATTTTTTAAACTAGATACCCTAATGATGATTTTGGCCAAATTTGGTGGCCCAGTGGTTTCAGAGCAGAAGATTTTTGTAAAAAGCTAACGACGACAGACGACGACGAAGATGGACGCAAACGACGAACGCCAAGTGATGAGAAAAGCAATTTTTCCATTTGTAAATGGAACTCTAGAACGGTAAAAGTGATGCCACCAAAATTCAAACTTCATCTGTGTTTTGTGGTAATAAGCATTGTGTATAAGTTTCATAATATTTGGTTGAGTCAAACTAAAGTTAGAGAACGTTTCCATTTGTAAAGGGGCATAACTCTAGAACGGACACATTTTTTAAACTAGATACCCTAATGATGATTTTGGCCAAATTTGGTGGCCCAGTGGTTTCAGAGCAGAAGATTTTTGTAAAAAGCTAACGACGACAGACGACGACGAAGATGGACGCAAACGACGAACGCCAAGTGATGAGAAAAGCAATTTTTCCATTTGTAAAGGGAACTCTAGAACGGTAAAAGTGATGCCACCAAAATTGAAACTTGATCTGTGTTATGTGGTAATAAGCATTGTGTATAAGTTTCATAACATTTGGTTGAGGCAAACTAAAGTTAGAGAACGGAAACCAATTTTGGGACGTACGGACGGATGGACGTACAGACATACGTACAGACAGACAATGGTAAAACTTAATGCCCCCTCCGCTACGGCGTGGGCATAACAAACTTAACATTGACCAATGACCCATGAAAATGAGGTCAAGGTCAGATGATACCTGCCAGAGAGACATATACACCTAACAATCATTCCATACAACAAATATAGTTGACCTATTGGTTATAGTTTAAGAAAACAGACCAAAACACAACAAGAGTGCACATGCTGAAATGTCTCGCCTTCTTTACTAACCATTGATTTTATGTTGATAGTCCTAAATACAAAGCTTTACTACAAGTAACACATAAACTTAACATGATCCAAGTAATATGAGGTCAAGGTCAGATAAACCAAACGAGAAATACATGTACACCTTACAATCATTCAATAAACCAAACATAGTTGACCTATTGCTTATTGTATCTAAGAAACAAACTTAACCATGAAAACTTAACATTGACCAATGAACCATGAAAATAAGGTCAAGGTCAGATGATACCTGACAGACAAACATATACACCTTACATTATCCTTCCATACATCAAATATAGTTGATCTATTGCTTTTAGTTGAAGAAAAACAGACTAAAACACAAAAACTTAACACTGAGAAATGAACCATGAAAATGAGGTCAAGGTCAAATGAACCATGCCAGACAGACATGCATGTACACCTTACAATCAATTTAGGCATTAAATATAGCTAACCTATTGCTTATAGTATTTAAGAAACAAACTTAACCATGAAAACTTAACATTGACCAATGAACCATGAAAATGAGGTCAAGGTCAGATGATACCTGCCAGACAGACATATACACCTTCAATCCTTCCATACATCAAATATAGTTGATCTATTGCTTATAGTTGAAGAAAAACAGACCAAAACACAAAAAACTGAACACTGAGAAATGAACCATGAAAATGAGGTCAAGGTCAAATAAAACCTGTGAGACTGACATGTACATCATAAAATATTTCTATACACCATTTATAGTTGACCTATTGCATATAGTATAAGAAAAAAAGACCAAAACTCAAAAACTTAACTTTGACCACTGAACCATGAAAATGAGGTCAAGGTCAGATGACACCTACCAGTTGGACATGTACACCTTACAATCATTTCATATACCATGGACTTGACCACGAAAACTTAACCTTTTTCACTGATCCATGAAATGAGGTCGAGGTCAAATCAAAATTGTCTGACGGGCATGAGGACCTTGCGAGGTAGACATACTAAATATAGTTATCCTATTACTCATAATAAGAAAGAAATTAACATAACAAAACATGTTGACTTTTTTTTCAAGTAGTTTCCATTCTCAATTTTACTGAACCATGAAAATGAGGTCAAGGACAATGGACATATGACAGACGGAAACTTCGTAACATAAGGCATCTATATACAAAGTATGAAGCATCCAGGTCTTCTAGCTTCTAAAATATAAAGCTTTTAAGAAGTTAGCTAACGCCACTGCCACCGCTGTAGCTGCTGCCGCTGGATCACTATCCCTATGTCGAGCTTTCTGCGACAAAAGTCGCAGGCTCGACAAAAACTATTCAAACACTGACCAATGAACGGTGAAAATGAGGTCAAGGTCAAATAAAACCGGACAGACTGACATGTACATTGTAAAATATTTCCATACACCAAATATAGTTGACCTATTGCATATAGTATTAGAAAAAAGACCAAAACAAAAAAACTTAACTTTAACCACTGAACCATGAAAATCAGGTCAAGGTCAGATGACACCTGCCAGTTAGACATGTACACCTTACAATCATTCCATACACCAAATATAGAAGACCTATTGCTAAAAGTATCTGATATATACCACGAAAACTTAACCGTGTTCACTGATCCATGAAATGAGGTCGAGGTCAGATGAAAACTGTCTGACGGGCATGAGGACCTTGCAAGGTACGCACATATTAAATATAGTTATCCTATTACTCATAATAAAAGAGAAATTAACATTACAAAAAATCTTTACTTTTTTTCAAGTAGTCACTGAACCATGAAAATGAGGTCAAGGACAATGGACAGACATGACAGACGGAAACTTCATAACATAAGGCAACTATATACAAAGTATGAAGCATCCAGGTCTTCTACCTTTGAAAATATAAAGCTTTTAAGAAGTAAGCTAACACCGCCGCCACAAAATCACTATCCCTATGTCGAGCTTTCTCAACAAAAGTCGCAGGCTTGACAAAACCTTAACACTGAGAAATGAGGTCAAGGTCCAATAAAACCTGCAAGACTGACATACATGTACATTGTTAAATATTTCCATACACCAAATATAGTTGATCTATTGCATATAGTACAAGAAAACTAGAGGCTCCAAGGAGCCTGTATTGCTCACCATTAGCCATGTCGGTCATTTTGGTTGGCAGGTGGGGTCATCGGACAAATTTTTCAAACTAAATACCCTAATGATGATTGTGACCAAGTTTGGTTAAATTTGTCTCAGTAGTTTCAGAGGAGAAGATTTTTGTAAAAGATTACAAAAATTTATGAAAAATTGTTAAAAATTGACTATAAAGGGCAATTACTCCTTAATGGGTCAATTGACAATTTTGTTCATGTTGATTTATTTGTAGATCTTACTATGCTGAATATTATTGCTGTTTACAGTTTATCTCTATCTGTAATAATATTCAAGATAGTAACCAAAAACTGCAAAATTTCCTTAAAATTACCAATTCAGGGGCAGCAACCCAACAACGTGTTGTCTGCATGATTTGTCTGAAAATTTCAGGGCACATAGATCTAAACCTGATGAATATTTTTATCCCTGTTAGATTTACTCTAAATGCTTTAGTTTCAGAGATATAAGCCAAAAACTGTATTTACCCCTATATTCTATTTTTAGCCATGGCGGCCATCTTGGTTGGCAGGCGGGGTCATCGGACACATTTTTTAAAACTAAATACCCCAATGATGATTGTGACTAAGTTTTGTAAAATATGACAGAGTAGTTTCAGAGGAGAAGATTTTTGTAAAAGTTAACAGACGACGAACAACAGGCAAGGTGAGCTACATCTAAATATATGCCAACTCCATTGTCAAAGGCTTTGTCATACGTGAATGCCCACTCAAAAATGCTGAAATGCAAATCAACGAAGTCTTGAAATGTATCATAAAAATGGTACTTTAAACAGTACTATAGATAAGGCCTCAACACATCAACTTAACTAATGGTTAACAGGTCTAAAGATTATCTGAGTAACCATTTAGGCAAAAATGTTTGATTCAACTACACTTATTTATAATTAACCTTTGATATGAATTTGTTAAAAACCTGGCAAATTTGGACAAGTGAGAGCGCTTTATACAATACAAATTTCCATATAATCAATACTTCCAAGGAGCATAACTCTTTTAAAAATAATGTGATCGGCACTTATTTTTGAACTCATCCAAGACATCGCTGATATTAACCTACAATATAAGTTTCATAAAAATTTGGCAGGAATTGTGCACAGGGGAGGGCTAACAATGCAATTTCCCATATTATTTATATTTCTAAAAGCCATAACTCTAATAGAAATTATCAATCGGCACTGATTTTCGATCTTGTCTCAGACATATTTGATATAAACCTACAACATAAGTATAACCCTATGATATAAGTTTTATATAAATCTGGCAAAGAATTGTACACATGAGAGCGCTAACAATTCAATTTTCCAAATTATCAATATTTCTAAGGGTCATAATGCATTGCACAGGAGACAAAAAAAAACCCAAATGATTTGCACCTTCTTTGCTGTTTTTCATCTTAAATAGGTGCATGAGTGAGGACTCAAAAATGAAGCAAACACTCAAACATTGCATGACAGTGCAAGTTGAAGGCTCCCTAATCTGGAACAATCAGATAAAACTCAAACAATTCCATAAAAGCACAATGGGTGTCCCTTTTTGCTGAGTGAATTATATAAATATGCATGCAAAGTCACATTCTGTCGAAATCTAGACAGTATTATACTAAAACCAAAATCACTTTAAATCTTTTGTGACTTGTATTTTTGTATCACAAAAAGGTTAGTAAGGCTGACCCTAGAAATTACCGAGGGATTTCTATCAGTTCAAACCTAGGAAAATTAAGTATTTAACAAGATTATACATGCCAGATTGTTAAAATTTACCCAATGCAACAATTTGATAAGCAATAAAATGCTCCGCTGGGCGCAGCTTGATATGACCGCAGAGGTCGAACCCTGAACAGTTGGGGCAAGTATGGACACAACATTCAAGCTTGATACAGCACTGAATTTGGATTGTAATTAAATATTTGACACAGCATAGGTTTCTGACACAGAATGAATGTGATCTAAGAACTTAAAATTTTTTAATTTACCTATTCAAACCATATCATTATTATTTGCTTTTATATATAAATCAGAAATAACCAATTTAAAATGGAAAATTTTAAAGAAAAAAAAAGGAAAAAAAAATCCCCCCCTAATTTTTTAAACCCCCTTATGATTCATCACCCCCAAACTCATTCCCAGCCTTCCCCTTGTGGTATGGTACCTTGCAGTACAATTTCATAGAGATCCATACACTTGAACACAAGTTATTGTCTGGAAACTAGAAAAATACTTGTTTTTTGGCCCCTTTTTGGCCCCATATTTCTAAACATTTAAGGCAATTACCCCCAAACTCAAACCCAGCTTTCCCTTTGTGATATGGAACCTTGTAGTACAATTTCATAAAGAACCATACACTTACAAACAAGTTATTGTCCTGAAACTAGAACAAGAGTGCACACGCTGAAATGTCTCGCCTTCTTTACTAATCATTGATATTATGTTGATAGTCCTAAATATAAAGCTTTATTACAACTGTCACATAAACTTAACATTAACCAAGTAAACTAAACATTGACCAATGAACCATGAAAATGAGGTCAACGTCAGATGAACCATGCTAGGCAGGCATGTACAGCTAACAATTCTTCCATACAACAAATATAGTTGACCTATTGCTTATAGTTTAAGAAAAACAGACGAAAACACAAAAACTTAACACTGAGCAATGAACCTTGAAAATGAGGTCAAGGTCAAATAAAACCTGCGTGACTGACATATAGATCATAAAATATTTCCATACACCAAATATAGTTGAACTATTGCATATAGTATTAGAAAAAAAGACCAAAACTCAAAAACTTAACTTTGACCACTGAACCATGAAAATGAGGTCAAGGTAAGATGACACCTTCCAGCTAGACATGTACACCTTACAATCATTCCATACACCAAATATAGCTGACCTATTGCATGCAGTATTAGAAAAAAAGACCAAAACTCAAAAACTTAACTTTGACCACTGAACCATGAAAATGAGGTCAAGGTCAGATGACACCTGCCAGCTAGACATGTACACTTAACAATCATTCCATACACCAAATATAGTAGACCTATTGCATACAGTATAAGAAAAACAGACCAAAACACAAAAACTTAACTATAACCACTGAACCATGAAAATGAGGTCAAGGTCAGATGACACCTGCCAGTTGGACATGTACACCTTACAGTCCTTCCATACACCGAATATACTAGACCTATTGCTTATAGTATCTGAGATATGGACTTGACCACGAAAACTTAACCTTGTTCACTGATCCATGAAATGAGGTCGAGGTCAAGTGAAAACTGTCTGACGGGCATGAGGACCTTGCAAGGTACGCACATACCAAATATAGTTATCCTATTACTTATAATAAGAGAGAATTTAACATTACAAAAAATCTGAACTTTTTTTTCAAGTAGTCACTGAACCATGAAAATGAGGTCAAGGACATTGGACATGTGACTGACGGAAACTTCGTAACATGAGGCATCCATATACAAAGTATGAAGCATCCAGGTCTTCCATCTTCTAAAATATAAAGCTTTTAAGAATTAAGCTAACGCCGCCGCCGCCGGATCGCTATCCCTATGTCGAGCTTTCTGCGACAAAAGCCGCAGGCTCGACAAAAATGCTGGTTTTTGCCCCTTTTTGGCCCCTAATTTCTAAAATTTTGAGGCAATTACCCCCAAAATCATTCCCAGCCTTCCGTTTGTGGTATGGTACCTTGTAGTATAATTTCAGAGAGAGCCATACACTTGAACACAAGTTATTGTCTGGAAACTAGAAAAATGCTTATTTTTGGCCCCCTTTTGGCCCCTTATTCTTAAACATTTGGGCAATTACCCCCAAACTCAATTCCAGCTTTCCCTTTGTGATATGGAACCTTGTAGTACAATTTCAGAAAGATCCATAGACTTACACACAAGTTATTGTCATGACCCTAGAAAAATGCTTGTTTTTTGCCCCTTTTTTGGCCCCTAATTCCTAAAATTTTAAGGCATTGACCCCCAAAATCAATCCAAACATTCCCTTTGTGATATGGAACCTTCCAGTACAATTTCAGAGAGATCCATACACTTGAACACAAGTTATTGTCTGGAAACTAGAAAAAAGCATATTTTTGGCCCCTTTTTGGCCCCTTATTCCTAAACATTTTGGCAATTACCCCCAAACTCAATTCCAGCTTTCTCTTTGTGATATGGAACCTTGTAGTACAATTTCAGAAAGATCCATACACTTACACACAAGTTATTGTCATGAAACTAGAAAAATGCTTGTTTTTTGCCCCTTTTTTAGCCCCTAATTCCTAAAATTTTGAGGCAAAAATTTTACCCCCAAAATCAATCCGAGCATTCCCTTTGTGATATGGAACCTTGTGGTACAATGTCAGAGAGATCCATACACTAACACACAAGTTATGTCTGGAAGTTACAAAAATGCTTATTTTTGGCCCCTTTTTGGCCCCTTTTTCCTCAACTGTTGGTACCATAACCCCCAAAATCAATCCCAACCTTCCTTTTGTGGTATTGAACCTTATGGTAAAATTTCATAGAGATCCATTCACTTAAACTTAAGTTAGAGTGCGAAAACCAATGTGTCTTCGGACGACGACGACGCCAACGTCATACCAATATACGACCACAAAAATTTTTTGCGGTCGTATAAAAACCAAATTGGTTTTATGGAACATAATCGAACAGCTGATCATATTTTTTCATTGGAATCAATTATTGAACAATACAGGACTAAACATAGGAGTGGTTTATGCTGCATTTATTGATTTAAAAAAAGCCTTTGACATTTTTATTAAAAAAGAGAAAACAACATATGGACAAGTAATATGAAGAAATGTATCCAAAATCTAGGCTTCTCGTATTTAACATCTTTCCATGTACCTATTAAACCTATGCTTGCTCAAATAAAACAACGAATTCATGACCAAATTTTACAGGAACAGAATTCATATATTACGGAATCATAAAAATTATAATTTTTTCGACATTATTGTTTTTCAAATAAACGTGCACACTATGTTGATCAATTGAATATGTTGAAAGATAGCTAGGGCACCTTTGACAAAACTTAGGCTAAGTGCACACAATCTTGAAATTGAAAGGGGCAGGTACCTGCGAGTTAACAGAGAAGAAAGGTTGTGCAAATTATGTCATAATAATAAAATAGTAGACGAAAAACATTTTATCTTGCACTGTACAAAATATGAATCACAAAGAAATGTCCTTATATCAAAATTGTCCAAAACTGAGGACGAATATATCAAACTACTACTTAATAACAAGTGTAGAAAACACTTAGATTAATATCATCTTTTATTAATCAATCATTTGAATTAAGGAAAAATGTCCTGACAAATGAGTAATATGAACATTATGAAGCTATAACATACAATGTATGTATGTCAGTAGCCTATTCTACATTAACCTATGTATATTAATATATATATATATATAACTGCAAATTTCATTGTTCAAATGTGCCTATTAATATGTTATGTAGTATTGTTTAATTGCTGCATCATTACCATTTGTGTACTAGTTGTATGGGCTGTTGCCAATTATTGTAATTGAGTTTGTGTCAATAAAATATTTGTATTTATTTGCATTTGTATTTTATGTTTCATATCAAATATATACCAGTATGTGCTTTTGTCACAAACATTTTTAATTTGTTTATATGACATTTATGACAATATATAAAGAATTAATTATGCAATAGGTTACAAATATCAAAATAGGTACCAATAATAGATTTCATAAAATATTTTAAACACAGCCAAATAATCCCATATAGTGCCTCTATTTCACAGTGGTGGAGAATGTGTGTATGAAAATTACAAATTATATATCAAATAACCACATTCTGTTTGACCTAATTGCAACTACCATCCTTGAAAATGAATTTAAAACAAAGTTAGTAAGACAGGTTATTTTAGTGCGATCTTGATGAGTCATATTATGTGTATTACTTAAGCTCTTTCAATATTTTTGGTAGACTTTATATTGTTATAACTGTATTAGATACTTTGGATAAATATATAAAATTTAGAACTGCTGATACATTGTCATGATTTAAATTCATTAACTTAAAGATTATATAAACCTTATTCCATAATTAATGAAATAAACACTGCGGGTCCAGGACCAATCCAGTATATCTTATTATAATCCTTCGTAATTTATCCATTTTCTATGTGCATATTATTTAGGATAATTTAGAGCTGGTACAAAACTGTATACTCAGTGAATGATACATGTTTCTTGTTGTGGAATACATTTTTCAGAGAGTTGTTTCATTGGCAATCATATAATAACCACATCTTCTTATTTTTATAAACCTATATATGTCTCGCTTTTTGACTCCTTCAAGGCAAGACAAAAGGAATTCATGTCAAACATGTCATAGGCCTTGAATGTTTAAAAGTACTTTAATATAACCATTAAAATTCAGGCAAAGTATTATCTGTAAATTTTTATATATAACTTTATTGCAAAAAGTGAAACCCTGAAGGGTTAAAATGCAAACATGATATACACAAGTGACAAGAAACATACAAAACATGAAAAAAAGTGTTAAACAAGTCATGTTAATATTAATAATATATATATATAGATAATTGACCAATGTGGACCTTATTTTTTGCAATTCCATTGATTGCTTTATATAGCATACAACATTAGACAAAATATCTTTATCATGTTTATTGGGATCTAAAATAGTTTTAAGTTTAGAGTTTGAGTCAAGCTGGTTAAAATTAGAATAATGGGTTTTAATTGCATTTATTAGGGGTTTCTAATATTACTGTTGATTTGGCAATGAAGGAAAAAGTGTTCTTTATCATCTAAAATTTACAAACTTTACACACTCTGTGTTCTCTTTGAATTTTTTTTATATCGAGTGACCGACCTATTTCAATTTCCAAGTTATGGTCACTTGTTAAATGTGGACGACTATTAAAATTGTTTAGATTGAGCAACTTTAGTCTTCCAGTTTAATTTCATTTTTAAGTTTACTATAAAGGTAAAGTTTTGAACTGTTATCGATATTTGAAAGTTTTTCAAGAGTGATTTTATCATACTTTTCTTTAACAATATGTTTAAAAGTTTTTTTAAGTGAAATTTTTATAAGTTTAAAAGGTTTATCAAAATCAATGTATTCTTGTTCATCAATATTAAAATTTTTAAAAATGTGCTTGGCAGAAGTGTACCAAGTATTATATTCCATCTTCAGACATAGACTTATTTACTTTGGAAGCTTCTTTAACAAGAGGGTTTATTTCATGGCAGCTAATTCTACAAAAATATAATAAAACTTGAGTTTTTATAAAGGAGTCAAGTGGAAACCGTCCTAACTCAGAGTTTGCAGCTATATTACATGAGGTTTTTTTAAATCCAAGAACAGTTTTACAAAATTTATGAAGCACTTTCTCAAAGCTGAATCAATCTGTCAAGGATAAAATATCACAGTTAGTTCCATGCATTTTGGCTCTGTTTATGGCTCTAAAAATTGAGTAATATAATCTTCCATAAACCAAATTTCGCTCTTATATAAAATTATGGGTTTGATTAGTGAATCAAATAATTTGCATGATAAATCGACAGGGACATGATGAAAATTAGACATATATTTTTTTAGTGAATATATACATATGGGTAATTTATTTTATTTTGATGAAAATTTGAATGCATTAATTATAAGAACTTGTGAAACTGCATTTGAAAATAAAAATTGATATATACATATGTAGGTTTTAACATTTCCATCAAATAAAACAATCAAAGATTAGTGAAATAGGTCAATAAATATATATATAGAATTTATATAGAAAGAGGGGATTCCCTTTAATGGAGATTACATATATCTTAAAATTTCATCCACAGAATGTTGTTCAATACTCCGTTGATAATTATAAGTCTTGCTTGTATATAATTTTGATATACTTTAAAATGCAATGTTGAAATTAAAATGGCAACTACCTTCAAATGTAAACTAATGATGTAAAACATCCAAAGTCAATTAACCATGACTAAAGGTTCATAGCCATATAGTCTCTGTTGGAATGAGATATGACAATTTATGCTTATAATTTTTTGCGTGAACCCTCCCTGAGGCAATATATTTTCAAGGTCAAATGGCTTGCACAGGTTTATATTGGCGAGTTTTGGATGTGTCTATGGGCCACTCGATATCTCTCGGCCGGAAGTCGGAATAAAATTCTCGGAACGTCTCTAAAGTTTTCGATCATTTATACAGGTTGTTATCTACTCTTTGATACGGTCCCTCTATGGCTAGGCTACCACGTGACATTACACCATCAAAGTAAATTGGAAAGTAAACAATAAGGCTAGGTTGCAGTCAATAAATGGTTTAAATATAAGAACCTTTTTGCCTTTTCACAAAACATATGTGTTTTTAATAATGTGAATGTTTATAAGCACTTTGATGTGAAAGTTTCTAAACAAGTATTATGACAACGCAATTATATTTGTTTTAAACGACCCCTGTACGCTGTGTGTATCTAGGTCAATTATAACGTGGTATTGTGCATTGTCATGATAACATGTAAACTAATTATGTCTGAAGATATAACCACGTGTGTATTTTCATCATAGACTAAGGAGAGAACATTCACGTTTGAATGTGTATATTAGATCGGAAAACAGAAAGATAATATTATTATCAAAAGTATTCAATTTAATTAATTCAATAGAAATCAAAGAAATATATACAAAATATATACTGTATTTATGTTTCTGTAGAAACTAAATATTAAATTGAAGTCAGAATATTTTCAGAGTTGCAATTAAGAAATAAGTATTTATATGACAAGATACTCTAGATCTGCTTTGGTATTTTTAAATATTCATTTGTAAATGAAACATGCATAATAATTAAATCTGAATAAATCCTTGCATCATACAAAAACAAGAGTGCACACGCTGAAATGTCTCGCCTTCTTTACTAACCATTGATTTTATGTTGATAGTTCTAAATACAAAGCTTTACTACAAGTAACACATAAACTTAACATGATCCAAGAAAATGAGGTCAAGGTCAGATAAGCCAAAGAGAAATACATGTACACCTTAAAATCATTCAATAAACCAAACATATTTGACCTATTGCTTATTGCATTGTTTCTAAGAAACAAACTTAACCATGAAAACTTAACATTGACCAATGAACCATGAAAATGAGGTCAAGGTCAGATGATACCTGCCAGACAGACATATATATACACCTTACAATCCTTCCATACATCAAATATAGTTGATCTATTGCTTATAGTTGACATGGTTGAAGAAAAACAGACCAAAACACAAAAACTTAACACTGAGAAATGAACCGTGAAAATGAGGTCATGGTCAATAAAACCTGTGAGACTGACATTTACATCATAAAATACTTCCATACACCATTTATAGTTGACCTATTGCATATAGTATTAGAAAAAAAAGACCAAAACTCAAAAACTTAACTTTGACCACTGAACCATGAAAATGAGGTCAAGGTCAGATGACACCTACCAGTTGGACATGTACACCTTACAATCATTCCATATACCAAATATAGTAGACCTACTGCTTATAGTATCTGATATATGGACTTGACCACGAAAACTTAACCGTCTTCACTGATCCATGAAATGAAGTCGAGGTCAAATCAAATTTGTCTGATGGGCATGAGGGCCTTGCAAGGTACGCACATACTAAATATAGTTATCCTATTACTCATAATAAGAAAGAAATTAACATTACAAAAAATGTTGACTTTTTTTTTTCAAGTAGTCACTGAAACATGAAAATGAGGTCAAGGACAATAGACATATGACAGACGGAAACTTCGTAACATAAGGCATCTATATACAAAGTATGAAGCATCCAGGTCTTCTAACTTCTAAAATATAAAGCATTTAAGAAGTTAGCTAACGCTGCCACCGCCGCCAGATCACTTATCCAGTTATCATCCCTATGTCGAGCTTTCTGCGACAAAAGTCGCAGGCTCAACAAAAATGTTGATAAACAACAATAAATATATTTCTACATTAATTATTTCCTACCGTTTTAGTAAGGTTTTATAAGTAATTGTTATTTATTTTTTTGTATTGTAATATAAAAGTAAGATAAATTAATTAAATATTTAAATTTTAAACGGTCGTGAATAAAAATACTTGTGTGTTTTCAATTCACAAAGATTTTAAATCCTTGCAGCTCACAAAAAAATGTAATATATAATTTACAATAATCATAACAAAATTTAATTAAGTACTATCATAATGTTAATTTTTTTGTACTGTTTTAGTATGGATTTATAAGTCTTTGCTTATATTTTGTATAGTATAAAATAAAATTGAGAATGGTAATGGGGAATGTTTCAAAAGGACAACAACCCGACCATAGAGCAGACAACAGCTGAAGGCCACCAATAGGTCTTCAATGCAGCGAGAAACTCCCGCACCCGGAGGCTTAATCTATTCATATAGTAGAATGGTAGAATTTAATAAAATAATCCGCAGGGCGCAGCTTGATACAACCGCAGAGGTCGAACCCTGAATAGTTGGGGCAAGTATGGACACAACATTCAAGCTTGATACAGCTTTGCATTTGGATTGTGATTAAATATTTGACACAGCATAATAAGGTTTCTGACACAGAATGAATGTGGTCTAAGAACTTAAAAATTTTAAATTGGACATTCACCTATTATGGTCCAATATCCAAAATCTAAATACATGGTTAGATTCAGCATATCAAAGAACCCCAAGAATTCAATTTTTGATGAAATCAAACATTGTTTAATTTTGGACCCTTTTGACCTCAATGTACACAAGGTTGATAACGGGGCCCAAAAATCAAGAATCTAAATACATGGTTAGATTCAGCATATCAAAGAACCCCATATATTCCATGTATTCAATTTTTGTTGAAATCAAACAAAGTTTAATTTTGGACCCCGATTTGGACCAACTTGAAAACTGGGCCCATAATCAAAAATCTAAATACATGTTTAGATTAAACATATCAAAGAACCCTAAGAATTCAATTTTTGTTAAAATCAAACTAAGTTTAATTTTGGACCCTTTGGACCTTAATGTAGACCAATTTGAAAACGGAACCAAAAATTAAGAATCTAAATACACAGTTAGATTCGGCATATCAAAGAACCCCAATAATTCAATTTTTGATGAAATCAAACAAAGTTTAATTTTGGCCCCTTTGGACCTCAATGTGGACCAATTTAAAAACGGGGCCCAAAATCCACAAACTAAATACACGGTTAGATTCAGCATATTAAAGAACCCCAAGAATTCAAGAATAAAACCCCATTGAAATTGGTCAAGAAATTAAAGCAATTTATACGAAGTATCTTCTTTTGCACAATACTGTGCAATTAAATATTTCTTGCTATTGCGCAATACTGTACAATTGACAATTTCTTGCTATTGTGCAATATTGTGCTATTGGATATTTCTTGCTATTGTGCAATACAGTGCAATTGAAGATTTCTTGCTATTGCGCAATACTGTGCAATTGAAGATTTCTTGCTATTGTGCAATACTGTGCAATTGAAAATTTCTATTTCACAATACTTATTATATAATAATTTACACATCCTGTTTGGTGTGTATCTCCTACCATATCATTATTATTTGCTTTTAAATATAAATCAGAAATAACCAACTTAAAATGGAAAATTTTAAAAGAAAAAAAAAGGAACAAAAAAAATTCCCCCCCCCCAAATTTTTGAACCCCCTTATGATTCATCACCCCTAAACTCAATCCCAGCCTTCCCTTTGTGGTATGGTACCTTGCAGTACAATTTCAGAGAGATCCATACACTTGAACACAAGTTAGTGTCTGGAAACTAGAAAAATGTGTTTTTTGGCCCCTTTTTGGCCCCAAATTCCTAACGTTTAGGGCAATTACCCCCAAACTCAAACCCAGCCTTCCCTTTGTGATATGGAACCTTGTAGTACAATTTCAGAAAGATCCATACACTTACACACAAGTTATTGTCCTGAAACTAGAAAAATGCTTGTTTTTTGCCCCTTTTTGGCCCCTTATTCCTAAAATATTGAGGAAATTACCCCCATCATCAATCCCAGCATTCCCTTTGTGGTATGGTACCTTGCAGTACAATTTCAGAGAGATCCATACACTTGAACACAAGTTATTGTCTGGAAACTAGAAAAATGCTTATTTTTGGCCCCTTTTTGGCCCCCAATTCCTAAACGTTTAGGCAATTACCCCCAAACTCAATTCCAGCTTTCCCTTTGTGATATGGAACCTTGTAGTACAATTTCAGAAAGATCCATACACTTACACACAAGTTATTGTCATGAAACTAGAAAAATGCTTGTTTTTTGCCCCTTTTTTGGCCCCTAATTCCTAAAATTTTGAGGCAAATACCCCCAAAATCAATCCCAGCATTCTTTTTGTGATATGGAACCTTGTGGTACAATGTCAGAGAGATCCATACACTAACACACAAGTTATGTCTGGAAGTTACAAAATTGCTTATTTTTGGCCCCTAATTCCTTTACTGTTGGTACCATAACCCCCAAAATCAATCCCAACCTTCCTTTTGTGGTATTGAACCTTGTGGTAAAATTTCATAGAGATCCATTCACTTAAACTAAAGTTAGAGTGCGAAAACCAATGTGTCTTCGGACGACGACGACAACGACGACGCCTAACCACGACAACAACGACGACGACGCCAACGTCATACCAATATACGACCACAAAAATTTGTTTGCGGTCGTATAAAAATAGATTCATTTGATAAATAAAATGTCCATCCGTAAGTACTTGATGTTTGTGTTTATTGATACTACATGTATATATATTAAAAAATTTTGGAAAAAAATTACTAACAGGAACGTATCTTTATTATAAAATTTCAATTCTATTTTGTTTGTTTGTTTTAATAGTTTAACCTTATAACATCTACATATTTGTACTATGGTACGGTTTTGAAAATTGTATTCACTGTGTTGCCCAACTATCCTACACGTCTTGATTCATTCACATTATAGATCACATTTCAAACGCACACTATCAGTTTGCGTTCTCAAAAATTCCAATAATACTAATTTCACTCGTGAATGCGCATTTTCGTTTTTCTTTAATATCTGGTTATAATTAATATCCAATTTAAGACCACCAAATAAATGCAAAAATACATTATAATCAATAAAAAGTACTTACATTTTCCTGGCCTAATGTTTTATGATTCATTTAGATTTTCCTAGTCCTGTTTAATATAAAGAACTACTATAACTAATACTATATATATTTTGAAGCTTTTAGTCATGTTTTATAGTATATTTATATAATGAAGATTTATGAATCAAGTACTATTATCATGATTATGTTGTTGGCAATATACAGTATAGTCCTATTTATAAATATATATGCTTTTTATAAAGAATTCTCAGAGGCGATGTTACTACATAAAGGCTCTCAGGAGCTTGAATTGTTCACCTAGTTTTAATTTACCTACTGTGACCAGATGCCTTAGCCTTACTTATCATAACCAGCCAAATTTCATAGACACCATCCAGCATATCCATTCTCAGTTCTTCATGCCAAATCATTTTAAATGTGTCATTTAATATATTGAATTTGAATTGGTTGTAATCAAACAAGCTTATTAAGGCCATCACACAATTATTCTGATTTAACAGGCTATTATTTCAACTTGGAATTATTTTTAATTATGGAATTTGCATAATTTCTTGTGCTTGAAATTTTTAATAAATTCCATGTTTATTCTGTATTATAATGTTTTAAGTGGTGCATAACACTTTCCATACAATGTTTTTTGTAAAGATAGTGTTGTGAGCGGCACAGTACATTCTATTGAAAATGTGCTATCTTCTATATAATAGAAAGTGTTGTGCACCACACAGAACATTAAAATACAGAATAAACATGGAATTCATTAAAAATTTCAAACACAAAAAATTATTCAAATTCCATAATTAGAAATAATTCCAAGTTGAAATAATAGCCTGTTATTTATTTATTAAATTTCTTGATGACATAAATTCCTGTTCTTAGTGACATGCAAGGTAGCAACTATACATATATATGTGTATACGTTACAGTGCTCAGTGTTAGCATATTTGTTGGTCTGTTGGCCTCATGTCTGACAAAATTTGCGACTTTAGTATCCTTTAATATATCTGGCCAAGTTGTGTCAGGGGAGAAGATTTTTGCCAATGCTTTATATGAATGCTTCATGTTGAATTGAACATTGAGTAGACAGTTCCTTGGCTTTATTTATGACAAAGAACTATGGGAAGACACTTATTTAGCAATGGCTGTCATTTCTATTGTTGGCAAGTGTGTGTGGTAGTTAGTATCAAAAGGTACTTCTAGATGACCATTTTGCCAAAACTTCCTTTATCTACATCAGTCAAGGGTCTAACTTAAATAAGTTATTAGAGAAAAATAACATACATGTCGTTATTGTGGGCTGAAATATCAATCAAAGAGCTGAAAGCTCTGAGGAAAAATGACGCCACTGTCTCTAATATTGTGATATTTTTTATGCAAGTCTTGATTTTCACATACCATAATAAGTTTAACATTGCAACATGTCTCGTAAGCATATAATTGATATTCGTATATGTGTCTGTTTTTTCAGTACAAATGAATAGGTCAAGACTACCTGAATGATCTACAGTATCCAATTACTACTGGCTGTTTTTTTGTATAAATAAATAGGTCAAGACTACCGGAATGATCACAATATCCAATGACTACTGGCTGTTCTTTTGTACTAATAAAAAGGTCAAGACTATTTGAATGATCTACAATATCCAATGACTACTGGCTGTTCTTTTGTACATATAAATAAAGACTACCTGAATGATCTAAAGTATTCTAAGTAATGTGATTTTTTTCTTGCAATTACATTTTTCTAAATCAAGAATATAGACTACTAGTATCCTTTTCAAACCAAATGATTATGAAGAGCCTGTTGTTAGCAAGCTCTTATACCCCACATACTCATTAAATAAGTTACTAGTGACCTAGTTATTTCTGTTACTTGAAGCAAATTATATTTCTGTATATTTAGACAATAGTATAATATTGTTTTACTAGTTTTATTTCACCTTGAAGATTAGACAAATAGGGATACTCCGTCGATTTTTTATTTCATGTCAGTCAGATCGCTTTATATGAAACTTGAAACCACTTCTCTGCCATATTGTTATTTTATAACAACTCTGCCCTTGACCATGTTGACCCATGTAATTGATATTCATTCTTTAACCATATATCATAGTCAGTTAGTTTTGATTTTGCACTCCCACACCACCTTTCATGTCTTTCAGGTCAAATGTCTGTCTCCATTTAAGTTAATGACATTGAACAATCACGGTATTAAACACAATTTCAATAGTGATAATGCTGTTCTCGTGGGTCACCATATATTCAACTTGGGTAGCATTCCAGTTATTGAAATGTGTGTCAGATTAGAACAATGATCTAGATCTTTAGGAATGGATCTTATAATTTAATATGGAGCCATAGTATGGGACCCCTACACGGTAACAAAAAAAACAAGCTTGAAAGGATACAATGTCAAGCGGCAAAATCTATCACCAGAGATTACAAGTCAAAAGAGGATGGATGGGATACGTCTCTAAAATGCTTGCTGAACTGGAACTACAGCAAGATCTCCAGACAAGACGAACAAAGCGTTGAAGCCAGAAGTTAATATTTATGTAAAAAGTAGTTGAGGGGCTGATTCCCACTATTGAACCATACTGTCATTCTATAATATCATTGCGTAAGTATTTCTGTATTGGCCTTGTTATTGTTCCATGTCTTGGGTGTATTGGTCTGAGCCGAAGCGGAAGGCCAATACTGCTGGCCGAGGACCAATAATAAGGCCAATACAGAAATACACGTAATAGTATCTTTATTAATTAACTACAGTGTTACAATATTTTTTTTATTTCATTTCACATGAGATAAACATTTTTACCTTTAAGTGGAACTATCCAAATCACAGTTTCCTTTTATAAGATGCAATATCTAATGATTCGGTGCCGTTTGACTGCTAGCCGAGAACCAATAATAAGGCCAATACAGAAATACACGTAATATTATCTTTATTAATTAACTACAGTGTTACAATATTTTTTTTTATTTCATTTCACAAGAGATAAACATTTTGACCTTGAAGTGGAACTATCCAAATCTCAGTTTCTTTTTATAAGATGCAATATCTAATGATTCGGTGCCGTTTGAAGTATCTTCAGCCTTTTCTCATCTGATGAATTTTTCTACCCTTTCCAGTCACTATAAAGTGTTACAACTTTAATTTAGACACAACACATAAATAGTAATTGGAAAGGTACTGCCATTGCATGTGTAATGCAAATATATTTAAAAAAAAAAAATGTAAGAGTTGAAATTGATACAACTATATATCCATAAGCCAATTGACCAAAGAACGAAGATTTGCACAATTACAGAATGCATATGCCTGGTTCGGGTTTAAAAATAAACGACCATAAATACAAAACATGAGAAGCGACAGTAAACAGTAAAAATCGATTTGTACCATCGACATGATGAAATTATGAGGTCGTCAAGAAATGAACTTTTTGATAATTTACTCGTTCCCCAAACCTGAAATAATCCCATCGTCTACTTTCATAATGCTTTTTAAATGAATGGGACCGTCTTTAACCTAATATATATGCCATACTGAACGTTTCAGCTTGTTTATGGTGAGTAAACCTGCGTCTTACAAACAACTGTTTACTTTCAGTTTGAGTTTATCATGACTTACGATCTAAAAACTAGAGACGTTCCGAAATCCTGTTTTGTAAACAAAGATTCATACGCACCGCGTTGGTATAACCGTATTACTAATTTCCGATTTTTAAAATCTTCATAAATCTGGATAAAGACCAGTTTCTATCCAATGGATATCAAATTGATTCCGATTTTCACTTTTTTTAATGATTGTAAAGTTGAAATGGCATGAAAGGCTGACATTATTTAGGAGAACTATTTTGTCTAGCGATTGCTGATCATTGGAGGGTAAAAAGTCCAACACCATAACAAAACGGATCTATTTATCATGTATACATACCGATTGTTTACGATTGTAAGACATGTGCATAAAAGTGAAAGCTCGAATAAATATGAAAAATATAACAAAGGGATAGCTCCAAATACCATTTGATAACAAAAAACATATGGACAGGTCAAGATATCTTTTTGGTAAATAAAATAAAGTATGTAAACTGGTTCCCGTCCTACTACAACACTTTGTTCGAGTGTAGCGTAATACAAGCAGATTCCAGTTTGTATGTAAAATAGTAAATATGAAACTGAGTGCGGTAGGCGGAGGCAATAATCGACTTCCGTAAGTTCTGGTCAATTGTATTGGAAACATGCCGCTGATAGCGTCATTTTCCAAAAAACTGTGATAACATATGTATGTTACATGTTTCAAAGGGACAATATACAACCTTTATTTTGTTAAATTTTTCACAAGTTCTATACTAAACTTTGCAAAGATATAACAGTTCATAGTTTACCAATCATACATAGTACACGGTAACACCTATGTTATTACAGAAAATATATTCCTGCAATAACCAAAGGGTGTTATTACAGCTTCTCTACATCTCTTTAAAGCCTTTGCTCAGACATCTATCACAATGTATTTCAATTCATTGTAAGAAATGATGATCAGAGCTTGTAATGAGGCACTGTGCAAGATTCCAAGTAATTCCCAAGTGTCTCATTTACTCTCATATAATAAGTTACATGCCTGTAATAACTAAAGCCTTGTTATTACAGCTTAGTTTTCCCTTAAAGGCCTATGTCTCATTGATTTACCATGGTTGATCAAAATTGTATTAATGGAATTAGAAAATTAGTTATCAAGGTAATATATTAAGCTACTGCGCAAAGTTTCAAGAATTCCCAAGTGCCCACTAAAGATAAAATATTTATGATATATTCAACTGATAACCACCATATGCTACTACAGATTAAGGAAAAAACAGTAGACAACTCATGAAGTGTCTGTAATAACGCATGCATGTTATTTTTCTCTGATAACTTGTTTAAGTTACACCCCTGACTGTACATTGTGATCTATGCTCAAAAATTTTGAAACAAATGTTTATTAAATACAATTTTCATCTCTATGAGAGTATTGTTCTCTTGCTGCGTCTTGCAGTTGATGAAAAGCTTATAAAGCATGTAAAGTATTGCTATTTATTGTCACTGAAACATAAAGCAAGTTATTGTTGAGCCTTGAGGTGATTTTTGAGTAAAATGTAATGGTACGAAGACATTAAGTTACTGTCATTGACCATGTTGACGATCTAAAGTCACTAAAAAATTTGTAACGGTATCCAAAAAAACTGTGTCTCTTCTGTGATTGCTACATATTGTACATGTATAATGTTACAGTAAGCTACTTGTATACATGCTATAAATGTAAATTAAGATAAAAATCATTATTCTAATTCAGTATTTATTCATAAATATATAGATTATAAAAAGAGATTCATGTATATGAGACAATAAAACTGTGAACTGAAAGTTTATTTTTAAATTTTGTTTACCAAAGGAAAATCTGTTAATAAAATTGAGAATGGAAACGGGGAATGGATATGACCACAGAGGTTTAACCCTGAACAGTTGGGGGAAAAATGGACACAATATTCAAGCTTGATACAGGTCTGAATTTGGATTGTAATTAAATATTTGACACATTATAGGTTTCTGACACAGAATAAATGAAGTCAAAGAACTTGAAATTGGTTATTGGATTGGAATTTATATTCAAATGAAGATTTCTTGCTTTTGTGCAATACACTGTGCTGTTGCACAATACTGTTTTCAGACTATATACAAAGCATTAGCAAAATAAATTGTGACCCCAAATTTTTCTTTGGAAAATTGACAATTACCCCCAAAATGAATCCCAATCTTCTACTTCTGGTATTGAAGTTGTTGGTTTTGTTCTTCAAAATAATTTGCGAGAACAACATTTCATTATGATTGTCTATTTTAAATTATCGTCCTTCCCTACACCTATATCACCCTGCTCAGTCGCTCCGTAATTCTCGTATCACGGCTTTGAGACGAGACCAGGCATTATCAGCGACGTCACAATGTCTGACATGTCTGAGGAAAAGTTATCAGCGACGTCACAATGTGAGAGGAGACATTATCAAGCTTGCTTTTGTCAAGCGAAAACTGTCTTAGGGAGGGGAAAAAGACCAGTAATAGAACGATAAACAAAGAATCGGGTTTTCTTCGTATAGATAACGTAAAATATCAGCCGCTTGACACAATGTGAAGCTTTTTAGCTTTTTAGCTCGTTCACTGCGCTCACTCGACAAAAAAGTTCACATTGTGGCTCGCGGCTGATATTTTATGATATAAATGTGTAGAAAACCCAATAATCTATACATACGTAGACACTCCAGATTATTATTGAATTTTTATATTTTTACAACACAATGTGTAATCAATTCTGTTAATGTTTAATGCATTTAATGGCATAAAAAAGATTTTTATTTATATTTCAGGGATAATGTATTTGTTATGGCCATCAGAAATAAAAATGCATGAAATGTCAATTTTATTTTTATTCTGCTAAAGGAAAAATAGGGTCAGCAGATCCATAAATCAACAAATTAAAAAACCCTGGCCTGACAAAAAATGTGTAAGTATATAAGAGGTCCCAATGGAGCTAGTGTGTAACTCGCAAAAACAAAATACAGAACCGTCTTATAAGTTGCATCCCACAGATCCACTACAAAAGTCTAAAAGTCTGAAAAGACCAGTTTTTGTCTTAATTTGCATGAACTTTTACTCGACATTCTCCAAAAGTATGACTTGTGTCTTAATTTTTCTTGACAAATTCTCATTTATATTAAATTTGTATGAAATTTACTCGACATATTCTCGACATTCTGAATATGGTCTTAAAATTTCTTGACAAATTCTTGACATTTGAATACTGTCTTGAAATTTCTCGACATATTCTCGACATTCTTATTTTTTCTCAGTATGGCTTGACATATTCTGAACATTTTGAATCGTGTCTTAAATTTACTTGACAGGTCTGAGTTTTACAAATCATGACCAATATTCATGATATAACTTTAATCTTTATTTCTCTTTATATGATATACTGTTGTTTCAAGTTACACTTCTTTACAACAAAAATAAAAGTTGGGCATGTAAAATAATTGAAAATTGGGTATATAAATATTTTCAGAGACATATATAAATATGTGTATATATGTCTCTGATATTTTTACAAATGCAAATATGGCTATGAAATCTAAAGTATAAAATAATTCAAATGTGGGTGTGTTGATATAAAACAATTTCAATGTGGGTTTTTAAATAATTACAAATTTTGATTCCTAAATCTTATAAATTAAATGATTCAAACCAATCATACTGTAGACATATTTCATTCTACATTCATAATATTCAAGGTTGATATGGTAAATAATTATTATACCAAAATGTGGTTTATATAAATAGCAAATTATGATGATATACAAATCATTCATTTAACAGAAGAAAAATTTGTGTAATGTCATCTGTTGGAATATATTAAGTATTACACATGGACAGGATGTTCCCCATAAAACTAAGGTATTCCACACCCCAGAGTACACGCAACTGTCAAATAGAAGTTATTGCTTTACCTGTAATCAGCCATACAACTTATCAGTTGACCGACCATGCCACTACAATTTAAAAAGTTTGTTGATAGATGAAAATGAAAATCATAATTTTGATGAAAAAAAATTGAATTGAAATGGATTTTCTTCATCAAAATTATGAAGTTAATTATTTCAACATAAAAACAAATTGAATAAATCCCAAAGATTAAAAGAAAATTATTATCTACTCCAGGAATAATAAAAAAAATGTATTTATAATGGGTCCCATCAATGATTTCTATAGAAATCATCGGTCTTATGAAATGGTTCTCAAACAGACATGCATAATATAGATCTAAACATTTTTTTTTTCAGGAAGGAGTTATCACAAATATTTATAAAATTCAACACTCAAATTTGAATAAAAAATGTTTTTGGGTTGTTCTAAAAAATAAATAAGGTTTTTGAATCAACAGCCAGGGGACTTATTGAAATAAGTGATTTTTAAATCACTTATTTAAGTAGCAAATTCGAAGTTTTGTCACAAATTGTGATTTTGTAGTTTTACCAAAAATTTTAAACACATAGGTTTAGATAATATCTTTTCATTAGTAAAATTGAAAAAAATGAACTTTTTGCTTCTTTTAAGCAGCAAGGTTTATGCCTTTGGTGCAATCATTTAGCTGCAAATTCTATTTTTGTTGAAAAAGTGCTATAAAAATGGCTACTGTTCGCGATCAAAATTTCACTGTTCGGGGGTGTTGAAATTAGTGGGGGTTATTAAAAATAATGATACTTAAAGAAGTGATATTTAAGAAGGAAATTGAGGTATGATACTTAAACAAGTGATTTTTATGTCATTATCCTTGATTTTAGTACAAGGTCATCACCTGACATGACCCGGTCATCCTATCAACACAGATGTTGGTTCTGATAATTTTAGCAACATAATTAGTCCCTGGATCATTATTATTCTATATTTAAAGCTACAATAAAATTAAATCACTTAGTCTAGTGATTAATTTGTACTACTTAAATAGGTGATTATTAAAGAAAGACAACTCTTACTTCCAACCTTTATGGACATAATGTTACTTGAATCAGTGATTTAGAAAATCACTCATTTAAGTAAGTCCCCTGACTGATCAAGATGGGAACAAATTCTTTGACCTAAACGAAACCCCCCCCTCTTTTTTTAGCCACACACACCCAAAAGATGAATTGTGGGGTCCAAAAGAGATACAAGACACCTATTTTAGTAAAGCAAATTTGACTGGCAGTTTTGCGAACGGCAAAAATCTAAATGCTGTTTGTCAATACCTTCGACTTATATTCCAAGTGAAAACAATTACTTAAATGTTTTATAAAAATAAATCAAAATTAAACTACATGGGGGATTATTCGGGGTATTCCAACTTAGTTGCACCAAAAGGGTATCTTACTATACCAAATTAATCCTTGATTCTTCAAAGTTTAGTTTAGCCATAATAAAAAGGAGTATACAACAGCAATAGAATGTCATAAACAGTGCTGAATAAGTCTGTTCACATTTCAGGCGAATTTTATACTGTTGAGATAGTGTCAAGACATATTTAAGACTGTCAAGAATGTGTCGAGACATATTCAGACATTATTTAGAATGTCAAGAATATGTCGAGACATATTCAGACATTATTAAGAATGTCAAGAATATGTCAAGACAGATCGAAACAAATTTAAGACAGTCAAGAATTGGTCGAGACTAATCGAGACTCTTATCAGATGATACAGGAAGTGTCGAGAAATTTTAAGACAATGTTCATAGGTAATAAACGGACAGAAAGTCACAGGACAAAAAGTCACAGGACATAAAGTCACAAATTGGATAGGACAAAAAGTCACAGGACAAAAAGTCACAAATAATTTATTGACAATTGTTTGAATATATAAGAGAAAGATCTTCAAATAATTTCTTTTTTTACATTTATTCATTTTTAAGTTCAGAAAATTGTTCATAAGCCTTGCATGATAAATGAAAAATTATTAAATTTTAATCATGCAAATAATATATTTCTTGGCACCATGAAGCCATTTAAGTGCCAAACCACTTTGACATTTTGTTATCATAACAATTATTTGATCATCATTGATATTTATTGAATAAATTTTAATTACAAAGTTGCTTCATATATTATAGTTCAATAAAAAATTTTAAAAATGTATTTTTAAAATTAGTGTTTTCTTGTTCAGAGAAAAATAATCTCAAAACTGAATTGTGACTTTTTGTCCTGTGACTTTCGTCCGTGACTTTTTGTCCGTGACTTTTTGTCCTGTGACTTTCTGTCCTACATTCTGTTCATACTGTCAAGACACTTGTCAAGAAAAATTAAGAACCTTATTAGACAAATTCATACTAAGTCAAGAATTTTTTAAAATTATTCAGACAAATTAAGAATGTCGAGTAAAAATTCATGCAAATTCAGACAAAAACTGGTCTTTTCAGACTTTTTGACTTTTGTAGTGAGAGTTACACTTCACATGGACCTGACCTAATCACAAACTAATACATGTTAACTTGGCAAAATTTTTAAAGTCTATAGACCATGACTAAGGGGGCGGAGCCAAATAATCTCAATGGAAATGAGATATGCCAATGCTTATACAACTGCATACCAAATATCATTGACCTACCACTAGTGGTTCCCCATAAATTGACCTAATCACAAACTAATACATGTAAACTATGAAAAGTTTCAAAGTCAATAGACCTTGACAGAGGGGGCGGGGCCAAATAATCTTCATGGTAATGAGATGTGCCAATGCTAATACAACTGCATACCAAATATCATTGACCTACCACTAGTGATTCACCATGAACTAGACCTAATCACAAACTAATACATTGTTGACGCCGCCGCCGCCGGAAACAGTATACCTATGTCTCGCTTTTTGACTCCGTCAAGGCGAGACAAAAACAAAACAAAAAGAATTCAAATTTAATCAACATACATTCCTGTTAATGAATCATTTCCAAAATTTTTAAAATATAATATCAATAAAAATAAACATTTACTGATGGACATTATATATATATATTAAATCAATCCTTTCTTCAACTCTATATATTTCCATTATATGAATATATTGCTATACAAAATATAAGCAGATACTTATAAAACCATACTAAAGCGAAATTAAATAATTATAACGTATAAATATAGTAATTAAATGATTATTGCAAAATATTTTGATACGTTTTTTTGTGAGATGCAAGGATTTAAAATCGTTGTGAAGTATTTTTTTCATTCACTAAAATTTATATTTAACTAACTTGTGTGTACACATCCCTGATAATTGGTGCTCATAAGTTGCATAAAATTTTCATAATGTATTCACTGTTCAGACATGTTGGACATAATATAACATTATACATTATATTCTATTACTGACGAATTAAGTCTTAGTTTATACATAATAATGTTAATGAATATTTTTTTGGTCTGTTAGCATGGTTAGTGTATCTTAATGAAATTAAATATTTTGACAGAAATATCGTTTTGTTTAATTATAATGATGCTTTCCGACCTAAGATAAATATTTATAACAGAAATAATCGTTTAGTTAATTTTCTTCAAGCTTGCTTTTACATAATCATGATAATGTCACGTGGTAACCGTTTAGAAATAATCAGTTTATTCTGAGACATAATATATTAGTATACTATTCCCAGGTTTATTGTCACAATGCTCAATACACAATAGTACGGAGCCCCTTAAGTGCCAAAGATGAAATTTAAATTATTTGTGCACGCGACTTTAAATCTTGTGCGCACGACTTGAAATCTTGTGCGCACAACTTTCAAACTTGTGCACAAAACTTTAAATTTTTCATGGTTCAATTGCACCAGACTGAGTTATATTTGAAGAAGCAATGTTTGGTTAGGTAAAACCGGATATTATGGATATCTTTTTAGTACCGGTCATGTGAGAATGAAGCTGTGTTATGTGCTTTGGAAAACTTTGAAGAGGTCAACAAAATAAACCTTGCAAATTTTCTAGATAGCCACTCTTTATATAAATTTTTTATTGATCTTTTTGGTGTTCAAACTACAGAGCATACATACATTTTTACAAGACATAAGTGAATGACAGGAAATTTATGGCATTGTTATAATTGTTATTATGCGAATACGAAATAGTAAAAATTTACAAGTTTACGATGTGAATACTGTACACAGTATACATCTTAAGAATACTTTGGAGTTCATTACATATACAATCATATTTAAAAAAAAATTATAAATAACTTCCATAAATCCCATTTAAATCATTATGACGTGTGTGTAGTGATGTCATAGATTTTAACGAACGTAATCAATGCATCACTGGCAATGACTGGTAAATTATTAAGTCAGGGATTTCGTTACCATAAATTACGTAAAACTTTTACTATATTCTTTCATAGATACAAAGATTTGATTAGTAAATTTGGCTGTACCTGTAGAAAACTGATTAAAAACGGTATTTCACAACCTAAATTTTACGGTAATATTGTACTTAAAGCGCGGAAATCACTATGTGGTCCGTGTAAACTCATCGAACCTTTAAACAAACTTATTAGTAAAGGTTATCTTACCAATGTTGTAATTAGATCTTTGAATATAGTTTACATTGGCACTAATATCGATTTTGTCATCAGCAAACTAAAACATAACTAAATTTGTATTCTTTTCAAAGGGGATGTATAAAGACACACCCACGTTCATTTTGATCTATAAAGAGGTTAAAATCCTAACTATCCTACTGCCTGTCGATACATTTATTTTTGGCATTGCACAAGTCATGTCTTCTTTGACTGTACATGACATTAAAATACTAAATCCCTGGGATGTGTTTTATTTGATTTTAGTCTCTGATGCATGATTTTTTTTATTATTATTTGTTTTTGGCTTTTAACTAGTTGTCAGTAACTGCGAGTACTCTCAAATCGTACTTTCTTGTTTATTTGACCTGTTGATACTAATTGTAATGCTATTTTGTTATTTAATGTTATTCAGGGTTATATCTGGTCTATATACCAGCTTTGATAAGTGTTTGGTATTAGTAATTACTATAAATTTTCACTTCGTACTATGAACATCAAAACTATTTGTTTTGTAAAAATATTTCATTTCTCTATTTGAACTGTTATTTTTGTTCGAGCATATTGTTTTTCTTAAATTGTTTAACATTTCATAGCGGTATAACATGTTACTTTTATTATTCTTCCCTTAGTTTATTTATTTTGTATTTACATTGTATCATAGATCAAATTATTTGTTCAGTGTATGTTCACTGGTGTTAATATGTCCTTTGATTGAGTAAAGCTATTTCTGTTGATATTTTATAGTGTGTCTTTCTATGTTATGATGTTACACTATTGTTTCAGAAAAAGGGTGAAGGTTTGGTACCATTAAAACGTTTAAACCCGCTGCAATTGTTTGCACCTGTCCTAAGTCAGGAATCTGATGTTCAGTAGTTGTCGTTTGTTGATGTGGTTCATAAGTGTTTCTCGTTTTTTATATAGATTAGACCGTTGGTTTTCCCATTTGAATGGTTTTACATTAGTAATTTTTGGGGCCCTTTATAGCTTGCTGTTCGGTGTGAGCCAAGGCTCCCTGTTGAAGACCGTACTTTGACCTATAATGGTTAATTACTTTTATAAATTTTGACTTGGATGGAGAGTTGTCTCATTGGCACTCATACCACATCTTCTTATATCTATATATGCCATGCAGTACTTGAGAAAATACATCAAAGAAATATACCAGGCCAAATTAAAATTGTTTTTATGCTTTTGTACAGTGTCTGACTTAATGTTGAAAGACTAGGTAGATACTTCCATTCAGTTTGGTTCACAAGATGGTCTGGGGTCATGTGGGAGACTTTTGGAAGTAACAAAGAGTTACGAAAATTATCCCTCATTTAGAACAGAATTTAACAGTTTCTTAAATCGATGATATTTTGGGTAATGGACATCATTTAATTACCAAATTGAAGTTTTGATAGATACATGTTTGTCTGCATATCAAAAAGTATTTTTAATTTTTGGAATTTATGTTGATCATAATTGACTCTTTTTATTCATAGCCTAGTTAACTTTTTCCAGAAACATGTAGAACCATTACATTTTTTAATGTGTAGAGCATCATTAAAAAAATACCCTCAACTTTTAATATTTTGCACACAAATTTCCCAAATGTCTATACTGATGCAAATATTTGATTTATTATCATGTGTAGGTCTGTCGTTGTCTGTTCACAATAATTGTTTGGGTAATAAGAAACAATGAATATGGTGTATAAATTCATGACACGAAATTTCTACATACACTTGACAAAGATCAAAGCAACGGAACAGCAGTTTTATTGCTATTCTTCATCTCAAAGTCACAGTGATACTTTAAACAATCTCACTGCAATGCAAGTTCAAGACGGAATTCTTTGCTGTATGTCTATAACGATACGGGACTATGTGAGGCTTTTTGATTCCATGATTACCAGGACATTTTGAGGCTGATTATTTTATCACAATGTGTTATTTTTAATGATTAATTGGTTGCGTTATTTCATTCACTTTCAGGTGAGGTAATTTTATTACTAAAGGAAATGGTTTAATGACAACCGAAGATAACATTTCATTTTTATGGGATTACCAATTGCAAAGCACAACAATGAGTGATTACTGATTCCTCCATTTAAATGTTCAGTTATAGTCATGATTCTTCAAGACATCTACACAAATATGTCCTTTTCATGATAATTGATTTTTAAGCCCTGTCAATATATATATAGCACCTTGGTAAGATGAGCTTCAAATGTTTGTAAAATGCTGGGATGAAAAAGGCCCTGTAATGCCCCTTGTCCTTTGAAGTTGCAGTGGATTGATTTACAAAATGTACTTGATGCCTAGGAAAGGGTTACCAGGACCAAATGCAGATCAGAGTTTGCTATTGGTTTTTTCACTTCAATTCTGGAAATAGGGGCACCAAAAAGGGTCGAAAGTCAACATTGTTAAAAGCAGGTTCTAAGATTTACTTATCAGATCGAAGTTAGGGGAACATACATGTCGATCCTATTTAAGACATCCCCTTTCTGCCACCTGATAAAGTGCTGGTTAGCTATGTGAGCTGAGAAGGATGCGCTGTATTCCGACAGTCCACAAGTCAGACTTCCCCATTTGTCAGACAGTCTACTTTTCCGACACCTCCTTTAGTCGACAGTCCAAAAGTTGGCTCATTAACCCCTTTTTCCAGAAATGTTTTGACTACAGGTACAAAAATTGTGTCTATTTCATTTTTATCTTTAAATGAAAATGAAAAAGAAGGAGTATGTAGTAATGTCAAAGAGACAACATGCATCCCGTAAGAAACTAGACATCTGGAGTTCACACTTGATCTCCAATAAAGTTGGAAACCAATAACCATATGATGAACCTTAAAATATCTCCATCAAAATAACCAAGTGGATAAATTGGCGGACACAACACTTTATCTTCAAATATGTCGAGCAATTACAACATACATATATAGAGACAATCACAAATTTCTGACTTTGGACAGATGCAAATTATTTTCAGAAGATTGAATAGTTTTGTTCAAGGGTTAAATTTCATGTGAAAACAAAACATACACACACACACACACACACACACACAAAGAAACAGTCGAAATTAACTGGAAATGTACTGGTCTTAAATTCCTCCAAAAGTACTTAATCATCAATTGACAGTATCAAAGGACAAGCAAACCAAATATTAACGATGAATGCTCGAAGTTCAGGACGCAAATACTGATGAAGTACTGCAAATTTAGAAATTGTTGCAATGATTTTATTAATGCGAATAATTCAACAGGATGTTCGTTGCATTAATAACAAGAGGCTCTCAAGAGCCTGAATCGCTCACCTGTATTTCAGAGGAGAAGATTTTTAAATGTTAGCAAACTTGATGAACAAATTGTGTAAAATTGTCTTTAAAGGGCAATAACTCCTTAAGAGGTCAATTTACAATTTTGGTCAGATTAACTTTTTTGTAGATCTTACTTTACTGAACATTATTGCAGCTTACAGTTTATAATTATCTATAATAATATTCAAGATAATAACAAAAAACTGCAAAATTTTGTTAAAACTACCAATTTGGTGGCAGAAACCCACCAATGGGTTGTTCGATTCGTCTGATAATTTCAGGGCCGACAGATCTTGACCAATTGAACAATTTTACCCCTGTCATATTTGCTCTAAAAGCTTTAGTTTTTAAGATATAAGCCAAAAACTGCATTTGACCCTTATGTTCTATTTTTAGCCATGGCAGCCATGTTTGTCAATGGATCAAAACTTCGGATACATATTAAAAACAAGATACCCTAAGGAACATTAAGTAAAAGTTTGAAGGTTATTGGCATAGTAGTTTCAGAGGAGAAGATTTTTAAATGTTAGCAAACTTGATGAACAAATTGTGTGAAATTGTCTTTAAAGGGCAATAACTCCTTAAGGGGTCAATTGACAATTATGGTCTGATTAACTTTTTTGTAGATCTTACTTTGCTGAACATTATTGCTGTTTACAGTTTATATCTATCTATAATAATATTCAAGATAACTAAAAACTGCAAAATTTCCTTAAAACTACCAATTTAGTGGCAGCAACCCAACAACTGGTTGTTCGATTTGTCTGAAAATTTCAGGGCTGATAGATCTTGACCAATTGAACAATTTTACCACCATGTCAGATTTGTTCTAAAAGCTTTAGTTTTTAAGATATAAGCCAAAAACTGCATTTGACCCCTATGTTCTATTTTTTGCCATGGTGGCCATGTTTGTCGATGGATCAAAACTTCGGATACAATTTATAAACTAGATACCCTAAGGAACATTTATTTAAAGTTTGAAGGTATTTGGCCCAGTAGTTTCAGAGGAGAAGATTTTTGAAATAGTTTACGACGACAGACGACGATGACAGATGACGACGGACGCCAAGTGATGGCATAAGCTCACATAAGGGCCCCGGTGAGCTAAAAACTAGTATTTTGATTTTATCAGTAACCATTTTATTTAACATTTACTGAAATCGCAATACAAATATTAAACGCAAATTTTGATTTGCAAAAAAAAATGCACACATTGATCTCTGAATATCAGTACTTATCTAGCCGACATAACAATTGTATCAGTTGCAAAACTTTTATATTTATTTCGTATTTCTGCATCATAGACGATGATATTCTCTTACCGGCCTTCTTAATACAATAACCCATATATATGACAGGACATAATAGAGAACGTCACACATCTTATGTTTATTATTTATTCTTACGTATACATATACATGATATATTACATGTAATATAAATATAAAGGACTTTTATCTCGACCAAAGCGTTGTTATATGGACCTGCTAAATCAAAATATCAACCTCAGATTACGTTCTTTGTCGACATAGCTTCAACAGGTCCATATAACAACGAATTGACCTCGTCAAACGTCCATAATTGATAAGTAATTGATGGCATTCATATTCAGGTCGAGGTCGAAGGCTTTTGATCATTATAAAATATTTTGATTAAATCAGTTTCAATAAATTTATATTTTACAACATCAAAGGAAAAAGTAAAAGAAGTGATGCTAAATGCAAAATATAACTGCCATGTCATTGCTGGTTCTAGAGAGGATTTTGATAGCGTTTTTTCCCAATTAGAGTTTATTTTAATCTTTGGACTTCCACTGCTTGCATCCCAGATCTCCATATCCTACTTGTGCTTCATTCAAGATATGACTGCATTATCATTGTTGGTTCTAAAGAATATTTTTAAAGCTTTTGTACATTGATGACTATTATAAGCCTTGTCCTCATAAATGCTGGTACCCACAGATCACTGGGCATTGATTTATATAAATTTGAATCTGTATGTCCTATTCATGCTTCAAGCAAAACATGACTGCCTCATCGTTGCTGGTTTGTGTAATATTTTTCATTGTTCAAAGTTGAATATTTTCATATCTTTTTGATGTTTCATGCAAAATATGACTGCATTGCTACTGTTGATTCATAAGAACAAGACTTTTACAGAATTTTCAAACTAAAGCTAATGTTTAAACTATGGACCCCAGTTGCTCGGACCCCATGGACCCCAAGACTTTCATTTATATAAACTTGAAACATCATGTCCTTCTGATGAGTCAGACAATATGACTGCCTTGCTACTACTGGTTCTTACGTTTTTTAAAGCTTTCCCCTTCCTTTGAAGCCTATATTAAAACTTTTAAGTTAACCTCAAGTTCTTAGGCCCCATAGACCTATTGACCACCACTTGAGACAAAAAAAAACATAAATCCCCTCCTACCAAGGATCATCCCTGCCAAGTTTGGTCCGAATTGGCCCAGTGGTTTCAGAGGAGAAAATTAAAATGTGAATTGTGGACGGGCGGACTACTGGCGCTTATTGTTGACAATAGCTTACATGGTCCTTCGACTAACACCTCAAATATTCAAAATAGCTTCAATGCCAGAAAATGCAGTATATGTATATATATCCTTATGAATTATTCCCAAAATAATATACGTAAAAATCAGGTCCACCCTTTTTGATTGATTAGCAAATGCAAGCATGTTTATAGACATATATGACTGACAGTTCTGTGGACAGTTTAAAAAGTCGTACGTTCAAGTTTACAAAACAGTCAGGGATATCCATAACTCTATAGGGTTATTACAGATACTTTCATGAGTTGTCTACTCTTTAATCCTTAAATTTTCTAAATCTCTAATAACATATATATGTTTGTTATTTGTAAAATAAATCATAAATATTTTTTTTAGTGGGCTCTAGGGTACTCTTGAAACTTTGCGCAGAACTAAATGCATGGCCTTGATTACTAATTTTTGAATTATATTTAATAAATTTTTCATTAACCATAGTAAATCAATGAGACAAGGCTTTTAATGAATAAACTTAGCTGTAATAACAAGGCTTATAGTTATTAAAGGCATGTAACTTATAATATGAGACACTTGGGAATTACTGGGAAGTTTGCGCAGAACCTCATTACATGCTCTGATCATTATTCCTTACAATAAATTAAAAGACATTGTAATTAACCATGATGTATGTCTGAGCAAATGCTTTGGAGTGATGTAGAGAAGCTATTTCATGCCATGTTTGGTTTTATTCCATTTAGTGGTTCTCTAAAAGAAGACATTTGTATGTATTGTCCATTGGGTCCTATGTCAAACGAAGTCCCCCACTGGCGGCTGTCTTGGATGATGGATCGGCTACAAAGTAACCTTGGTCAGCACCTCATAAGGAACATTCATGCCATGTTTAGTTTCATTCCATTCAGTGGTTCTCTAAAAGAAGACATTTGTATGTATTGTCCATCATGTCCGTAGGGTCCTATGTTGAACAAAGTCCCCAGCTGGCGGCCATCTTGGATGATGGATCGGCTACAAAGTAACAACACTTGGTCAGCACCTCATAAGGAACATTCATGCCATGTTTGGTTTCATTCTATTTAGTGATTCTCTAGAAGAAGTTCAAAATGTAAGAAGTTAACAACGACCATGACGGACGCCGGATGCCAAGTGATGAGAAAAGCTCACTTGGCCCTTTGGGCCAGGTGAGCTAAAAATGATTACAAAGTGTGACAAACACGGTAAAAAATCAAGTCCTTGCAAATCTATTTTTTACCATCCTACTATCATGACTATAATCAATAGACATTCAAGTTTACAAAACTTCCAGAGGTTAATGCACAAAAAAAAAAAAATATATCAAAGAAATTTTTTTATTTGTTAAATTAAAGGTAATCATGGTAATAGCTATATACATGATATAGTTGAATCATTTTTTTTCTCTTACACCATGTACACTGAGGGATTTTTTTTTTAAATATATCATGTATATATATGTAAATTTCACCAATTTTCAGTGTATTCTTTCATATCTAATAACAAAAGTTTGTATATCTCATTGCAAAAGCTTAAACTTTATATAAAAATTATAAGAAATCAAACAAATATGATCTCATTCATGTCATTACATCCTCTGAAAATTTCACACCAATTGCTTCAGTCAACATGGTCAATTTTAAGCTTTCTTCTTTTAAAAAATACATATATGTTTTTGATCCTTTTGATACACTCCTGACATATTTTTTCAGTAACTTTAAGACTGTTTTTTAATGGAATGTATAGAAAATCAGTAGTGATATCTATTTTTAATGTACAATCGCACAAAAAAAGTAACCTATTAGACACCTGATTACACTTTTTTTTAATTTCTGAACGAAAAGCTAACTTTTAACATGTTTATATTAACTTTAATGTGAATAACTGAATTACTCTATAATCATGATAATTCTTAAATAATCTTGGGTAAAAAGTGTCAAGAAAAATCATTTAGCAAGACAGATTGAATTGACTATTCTCTTACTTTCTAATTACATTGTAAAGAAGTTACAATTGTTGTAATAAGAAATCATGTTGAATTTTGTTTTAGATAAGCTGTACATCCATGACATCAGGAACTTGTCCTGACCAGAAATAACTGATACCATTTTTTAACCTAAATCTTACAAGTACAGTCTTTATGTCAAACATATAATTTTGGTGCACATAAAGAACTGGTTTAAATTTTTATTCGCCCGTTTACGGGACGTACAATGTATTATGGTATCGTCCGTCTGTCGTCAACATGTCGGACATTAACTCAAAAAAGCTTTAACCATTATGCATGAAACTTTGGTGAATTGTTTATATCTATTGACGTGAGCTCCCTTTCATTTGTTATAAATTTCAGATTTACTGTTTCTGATTTTTGGGGTTTTATTCATTAAAAAAGGGGGGATTTTCCAGTTTTCCGACAATAACTCAAGAATGCTTTCCCCAACTTGCAAGAAATTTTGGTGAATTGTTTATATCTATTGACATGAGCTCCCTTTCGATTTTTATAAATTTTAGATTTTACGTTTCCGAGTTAAAGGGTTTTATTCATAAAATAAAATGCTCCGCTGGGCGCAGCTTGATACCACCGCAGAGGTCCAACCCTGAACAGTTGGGGCAAGTATGGACACAACATTCAAGCTTGATACACACTGAATTTGGATTGTGATTGAATATTTGACACAGCATAGGTTTCTGACACAGAATGAATGTGGTCTAACTTATAACTTATTAATTGACCTATTCAAACCATATCATTATTATTTGCTTTTGAGCGTTTTGAGCAATTACCCCCAAACTCAATTCCAGCTTTCCCTTTATGATATGGAACCTTGTAGTACAATTTCAGAAAGATCCATACACTTACACACAAGTTATTGTCATGAAACTAGAAAAATGCTTGTTTTTTGCCCCTTTTTTGGCCTCTAATTCCTTAAATTTTGAGGCAATTACCCCCAAAATCAATCCCAGCATTTCCTTGTGATATGGAACCTTGTAGTACAATTTCATAAAGATCCATACACTTACACACAAGTTATTGTCCTGAAACTAGAAAAATGCTTGATTTTTGCCCCTTTTTGTCCCCTAATTCCTAAAATTTTGAGGCAATTACCCCCAAAATCAATCCCAGCCTTCCCTTTGTAGTATGGTACCTTGCAGTACAATTTCAGAGAGATCTATACACTTACACACAAGTTATTGTCATGAAACTAGAAAAATGCTTGTTTTTTTTCCCTTTTTTGGCCCCTAATTCCCAAAAGTTTGAGGTAATTACCCCCAAAATCAATCCCAGCATTCCCTTTGTGATATGGAACCCTGTGGTACAATGTCAGAGAGATCCATTAATTTACACACAAGTTATGTCTGGAAGTTACAAAAATGCTTATTTTTGGCCCCTAATTCCTTAACTGTTGGTACCATTACCCCCAAACTCAATCCCAACCTTCCTTTTGTGGTATTGAACTTTATGGTAAAATTTCATAAAGATCCATTCACTTAAACTAAAGTTAGAGTGCGAAAACCAATGTGTCTTCGGACGACGACGACGCCAACGTCATACCAATATACGACCACAAATTTTTTTTGCGGTTGTATAAAAAGGGGGATTTTTCAGTTTTCGGACAATAACTAAAAAATGCTTTTAGCAGTTCTCATGAAACTTTGGTGAATTGTTTATATCTGTTGATGTAAGCTCCCTTTAGAATTTTATAAATTTTAAATTTTTAATTTCTGAGTTATGGGGTTTTATTCATTAAAAAAGGGGAGATTTTCCAATTTTTGAACAATAACTCAAAAATGCTTTCAGCAGTTCTCATGAAGCTTTGGTGAATTATTTATAGCTATTGATGCAATCTCCCTATTGATTTTCATAAATTTCAAATATGACATTGAGAAGAAATTGAACTTTATTTGTTTGTAGTCTGACAACAGATTTACTAAGTATTGCGCAACAGCACAGTGTATTGCACAACAGCAAGAAATCTTTAATATGTCAAATATTTAATTACAATCCAAATTCAGACCTGTATCAAGCTTGAATATTGTGTCCATATTTGCCCCAACTGTTCAGGGTTGGACCTCTGCGGGCATATCCAGCTGCGCTCAGCGAAGCAATTTATTTATATTTTTCTTACAAATTTACGAATTTTGCTATTGGTCTATTTAAAAAAAAAGATGACTTTCCTTTATTAAACCTTGTTCAGTCTCTTGTTTGATACTATATATATGGTGTATTTATGTCAGAGTCCCAAGCTGATCACAAGCTTATACAAGTAAGAAGATGTGGTATGATTGCAAATGATGCAACCATAGGACATGGTACGGCCATCAACAATGAGCAAAATCCATCCTGCATAGTCAGATACTAGAGGCTCCCAAGAGCCTGTGTCGCTCACCTGATTCTACTTTGGTTTTGGAAATCATGTAAAAACAGATTAAAATCATAACAGATACCTTAATAATGATTGAGGCCAAATTTGGTTTAATATTGGTCCTGTAATCTAATCAAAAGCAAAAGACTTTTGTAAAGTTTATAGAAATTACCAATTAATTCATTGAAATTGTAGTAAGTGACTTTACAAGGACAATGACAAATCAGCTACAAAGTAACAACACTTGGTCAGTACCTCAAAAGAAACATTCATACCATGTTTGGTTTCATTCCATTCAGTGGTTCTTCAAAAGAAGACTTTTGTATGTATTTCACAAAGGTTCCTTTGTTAAACTGAGATCCCCACTGGCAGCCATCTTGGATGATTGATTGGCTACAAAGTGACAACTCTTGGCCAGCACCTCATTAGGGACATGCATGCCATGTTTGGTTTCATTCCATTTAGTGGTTCTCTAAAAGAAGACATTTATATGTATTGTCCATAGGGTCCTATGTTAAACGAAGTCCCCCGCTGGCAGCCATCTTGTATTATGGATCAGCTACAAAGTAACAACACTTGGTCAGCACCTCATAAGGAACATTCATGCCATGTTTGGTTTCATTCCATTTAGTGGTTCTCTAGAAGATGTTCAAAATGTAAAAAGTTAACGACAACGACGGACACCAAGTGAAGAGAAAAGCTCACTTGGCCCTTCGTGCCAGCTGAGCTAATACACCTTCATGACCTTATCACTATTTGTCCCCCATTACTGTACATCACAAAGGTTCTCGTAAAATTTTGACGTCATAATCCAAAATATATGACGCCACGATGGAAAAGTGAATGTTGTATGATGTCAATAGTTCAAGCGGGGCAGATACTCAGGTCAAACGGGACAGATTTCCAAATAGCGATGTCGTATAAAAGGCATGGAAATGGTGCATGTGACATTTTCTGTACTGTGCATCATACATATCTTCATTAAAAAAATCAATATCACATATACAGAAATAATTACTTTCCTATTATTTTTAATTCAAATAATTGATAGAACATTTAGGAAAAAAGTATAATGGCCGAAACAACCAAGGCTGGACTGGTGTATGGATGAATCGACATAAGCATCTGAGAGAAAAAAAACTGGGGCCTAGCTACCCAGAGGCACGGCAGCACGTGCATCCACGTCGTTTTCACACAAAAAAAAAGAGAAAAAAAGAAAAAAAAACCAGAGAGAAAGAGGGGGACAAAGTTAACATATACAGGAATTGGTCTTTCTATGTATGCATTTTAAAAACAGCACAAAGAATAAAAGCAAGAGGAATACACATGCAGCGAAATTTGTAATCATGTAAGATATGTATGTGTACCATAAATACATACAACTGGTGTAAACTGTTTATATTACGGGCATTGTTTAGAAAATACCTGCTACATAGTTGTCGGTACCACCACCATAACGTAGACTCGCTTTGAGTGCAAAAAAAAAACATAATCCCTTTAGGGTTAACAAAAAAACTTGCAAATTTTTATTTTCCGCTTCGCCCCATAGCACACATCGTACTAGAACGAAGACTCTTCAACTCGTATCTATCCGGGAATAATGACTGTTACCTTGTGAACTAGTTCAAAATTGACCAAGTATGTAGGTCTTGACAACACAAATAGTTCATTTTCACATCACGTCAACGTATTCTTGACCTGGTGTGCATTTAATATTTGCTACCGGACATTAATAACAATTCAATCAATCAATAGTTTACGTATACTAGCAGATGAGAAGTTGGAACTCAGCTGTTATTATAAAAAAAAAAGTACATATTTTCCAGTACATGTATTACGTTTTCATCTACTTAACAAAAAGACATCTTGTATATAGATTCGATAATTGGAAGTCGTTTCTATATGGACCGGCTATACGAATGGTTGATTGTTAAAGCATTTAAATAAATTGTTAATTTCTAACTCGTTTTACTGGACTATTTGGTCATTCAATTTTATAATGAATTTTCTGTCCGAGTCGGACACTAAACTGCTGATTCTTGTTCGAAAGATACACCAAACTTTTAATACACGTATCTTCACTGTTATCATCTAGATATTGTCATACAACTGGTCGAATGCACACATGTACAGTATTTGTTGATTAGCTGGATAAACGCAGATCATGAAAAAGATCGTGATCAAAGTACCATTCCCTATGAAAAAGTTCATTAATTTCAACTTCGACAATTCCTAACTGCGTAAAATTAGAAATTCATATCCCTCTGTCTTGTAGAGTTAACCCACAAAATTTTTAAACATCTAAATACATATATATGTTAAGCAAAATATTGGAGAATGTGTCCACCAAGTATTTGGTATCCAATGATGTTTATGCTAACAGAAACAACACATATAGTATTGTGTTTATGTTTATTGTTTGTTTTTTATACTTCTTTGCTCAATACATTAATACTAGCATATGGAACAATTAATCTCCGTGATTTTAAAAGCTTTCACGGCGTACAAATACGCAAACGACAATGTTTAGTCTTCATTCGACTCGAAGTTAAACAAATAGTTGACAAAAAAAACACAACAAAAATGTCCAAGTTTTATTACGGTTGTGATTGTTCTGAAACACTATATATGTGGAGCTTACGGGGGGGGGGGGGGGGCTTTGCCCCCCTGGACCCCTACCAGGGCAAAAGCCCTGGACATACTGGGGGCCTTAGGCGGCCCCCAGAACCCTCGCCCTTTAGTTTGTGATTCCACTTCATTTAGAAGGTAGCTACGCCCCTACTTACATTAAATTATGTGGTTATCAATTATTATCAGTGAATATGTCCAGTTTATCTTTGGTCATGTTGCCATTGTTGGTACGTCTGCAGCGTCTGACAGTCACATAATGTACGTCGATGACGGGAAAGAAGTTAAACGTAAACGTATACACAACCAGGCTAGAGAACTTTGAACTGTGACATGGTCAGGGATACCCGTCATGTTTTGGCTTTTGCGGTTGGTTATTTGCTGCTTCAAACTAGTATATAATATGATTAAAAAAATACTTACATGATGAATAATGAAAGTTTGATGTGATCGAATAAATATCCAAATTACTAAAACACTAATTGTAATTGAAGATAAAAAAAAAATACACAAAAGTGGATAAGTATAAACACACACAGAAATATTGTCACTTTCAAATTCTGGAAAACCCCACAAATTAGTGCATGCGCACTGCCACTGTGAAGCTGCAGGGCTAATTTATGATTCTTATCGATAATTACAAATATGGGGAGGGTGTCTTCTTCGGCGACCTCTTTGAGGTATCATAATCTTTTCTCTGTATAAACAATAAAAATCAAAATTTATCTTTATAATAGAAAAAAGAGGTCTCTCAGGGGCGGATCCAGCCATTAATGAAAAGGGGGGGGTTCCAACTTTATGTCCCCATTCAAATGCATTGATCGTAAAAAAACAAGAGGGGTTCCAACCCCGGAACCCCTCCACCCCCACCCCCTGTCTCTTTATTCATCTTTACGTTGATTTTTTTGTTTTTATGTTGTTGTTGGTTTTTTTTTTTTTTTTTTTTGGGGGGGGGGGGGGGGGGGGGGGGGGGGCGGTGGTGAGTTTTCTCTTATTTTGAAAAAAAGAAACCACAATATTCGGATTTTGAAAATGGAAAGAAGGCTGTAAAATGATTAATTGCGCTATGAAACAAAATAAATATGTACTGGGCATTTATATAAAAATAAGAAGATGCGGTAAGATTGTCAACCGTGCGAGGGCTTAACAGCCAGTCAAGGTCGTTAAAAACCACCTAGATAGATAGATTGCCAACCATGAGACAAAATCACGTAGATATAAATAAAGTTCTATAGGTCTTCGTCACATGCAGGCACTTGTTTTTCTTTCAAAGTTAATAAAGTAAAGGTACTTGTTTTTCAGTCACAATCTTTCTTGTGCCTGTGGTCGTCGTGTGGCCTTCAACAATGAGAAAAAAACAGACCGCAAGGAAAGCTACACAGACAAGGTATGACTAAATGATTAACAATTAAAACGAGGAAAAAACAGCCTGATTTATGTACAAAACAACAAACGAAAACAAATATGATAATCAGCATCCAATAACAACTACTAAAATACAGGCCCCTACAGACTTGAAACAGTTACATGCATACATAGTTTGACGGGGCTAAACATTTTTGGAGCGCTCAACCTTCCATTTACATGAACATAAAGCATATAAACAACAATAAAATGATACTAAAGACACAAAGTACCGATATAAGATTACACGCAGTTACCGAAAGCTAGTCCAAAGACAGTTGCAAGCAATATAAGTAATACTCCAACTGTTTATTTTCATGCATTGAGATATATACATTAAGATGACTTTCAAATGTTTGAATCTAAGTGTTCCTTGTGAAGGCAATGATGCGTAGATTCATTGGTAGTTGGATGTGGACTGATTGATCTTTTAGTCTTAAATACAAGTACATGTTTTTCTTAATACTTATTAACGTGTATGGGTTTTGAACTAGCTTTCAGCAATCGTGAGTACTCTCAGATTTGTAATTTGTTTTGTAAGTGTTTTTTTTTTATAGATCTGATGAGTTAAACCCTTTTTAACACAAGCACGCCCTCAAACATGTTTAACCCCGCAATATCATGTATGTGCCTGTCCCAAGTCAGGAGCATGTCGTTGATTCATTATTTGTGATTTGTTGATGCTACACCGGTTTTCTCATTTGACTGATTGTTTTCATTTGTGATTTTGTCGTCTTGTATAGCTTGCTATGCCGCGGTATGGGTTTTGCTCATTGTTGATGGCCGTACGATGACCTTTTAATTTCAAAGGGTTTAAGTTTGTTTCGGCCGACAAAGCAGTCACCAATGTGGTGCTGGTATGCCGTAAATACTACATGGACGTTGTTAAGAATAAAAAATTTAATACAAGAACAAGTCTGAACTATGTTTGTTTACTATTTGACTCTCTGTGGAGCGCACGGACTTGAATTTAGATGAATTAAAATGTTTATTCTTAACAACGTCCATGTAGTATTTACGGCATACCACCACCACATTGGTGACTGCTTTGTCGGCCGGTACAAACACAAACCCCTTTGAAGTTTTGTTATACCTGTAGAAAAACTTATTTCAAACGGGATAGCACATCCAATTTCTTCAATTTATATCCATCTGATCAGTTAAGTCTTTTTCAACTGATTTTTATAGTTTTGTAGTACAGTTACAACATCACTGTCCCAGGTTAGGGGGGCGCCCACTGACATGTTTAACCCCGCCACATTCTGTATATGCCTGTCCAAAGTCAGGAGCCTGTAGTTCAGTGGTTGTCGTTGGTTGCTGTGTTACCTTTTTGTTTTTCGTTCAATATTTTGTACATAAATTGCATTTGTCATTTCGGGGCCTTTTATAGCTGACTATGCGATATGGGCTTTGCTCATTGTTGAAGGCCGTTCAGTGACCTATAGTTGTTATTTATTGTGTCATTTGGTCTCTTGTGGAGAGTTGTTTCATTTGCAATCATACCAGATATACTATTGTTTTAATGAAATTTCACAGTTTAAGGTTATAATCTTAAAAACTATGATAGATAATGAGAAATTTTAAATAGCAAAAAATGTTCAGCAAAGTAGGAAAAAATCATTTGTGTGCGATGGATTTACTTTCCATATCGACAGAACATCTTAGTCAGAGGATATTTCATGAATATGTAACGCTAATAATTGCAAAGGTATTTCAGTAAATCCCCGATTTACCGTCTTTGGGCATCACCACCGTCAGCAAAATACAGACGTGATTCGAACGGTCCAGAATCATCTATGGTCACTACAATGAACAATGTTATTCAGCACAGCTATGTACATGTACTTATAGTATTTTAATGTTTTCTTAAAACAGTTGGCTTCAAATATGACTACAACGTTATGACATGTAAAACGGGTACTTTTAATCTTTTGATTATAATAAAAAGGACTTATCCTGTTCGAAAATAGTGTAGATATATAAGTAAATCTACCTGTGATTACCTGAGTTTAACGCAAAAGAATGCGCGCAAATGTAATAAAAAGCTGCGCGCAAACGTAATGATTTTTGCGCGCAATTGTATTGCACCGGCACGAAACAGTTGTCACTAGACGTTTCGCTAACAACAATCTATAAATCAAAATTGAAAAAAGCATGATTTTTTTCAAGATTCCAAATAGAAATTTTGCCATATTTTTCAAGTAATTAATAACATTGGACTTTTACTACTAGGGAAACTAATTTTTATACAAACAGTTATAACAATTCACTGAATTTGAATTCGCTCCTTGGTTGACAAGTTCCGTGTTTTGCAAGAAAGATGAAACACGTTAACATCTGAAGAATTTCACAAGAAAAATAATTTTCCAGACATATTCAACTAACCACGGACTCATTTTCAAAGGAAAGGTTTTCCAGAGAATTAATTTCCAAGCAAAAGATGGAGTTGACCTTTCTAACGTTTGACGTTTCATCTCAAAAACAGGGCTTTTCATCTTTTATGTTAGACTTCACATCTCATCTCCTGACTGGGGTGTAGAAATATTGTCATTAATGCGTCCATTGCGTTTCAATATAAATATACCGCTACGCTCGGTCGAAATAGGGACGTTAAATTTGATGCCTCGCTTAGGGTGCGTGTGACGCTCCTAACCTTTGCAATGTCTTTATAAGGGGTTATGTATTTCAATTAAAAAATGCTGTCTCTATCCAAAATAAACCTGGATTTCCAGACAAGTCAACATTTCATGGCTTCATCCTACGTATTGTAATAATTTGTTTTTCATCCTACAAATGTATTAGATATTTGCCACTGGACGTTTAGAAAACAAATTTTAATCAACCAATCTATCCCTTACGCTGAAATAAACATCTCTTGTTATTATTTTCCTTCTTTACCTCACGCGTCTCAGTGGATGCTTGATTTTTTAGGGGGCTTTACTGTGTAGTCCTTCAATACAGTTTGGTTCATTTGCAGATCTTAAGAAGCCTCTGTTTAGTTTATTCACATCTGTTCTAGACTAAGGACAATTTAGTAAGGAGTCGTGTTTTTACGCAGGCTAAAATCCAGCAATAGACTTTACATCTCAAGTGCCGAATTGTCCATTTAAAGTCCTAGCCTTTGGTCTACAGCGAAATACTATTTATCTCTAATGCTAGACTTCATACAATATTGCATGGGTTGTATTGTATATCGCCAGCGCAAGGCTTTACATCTGAAGCTCTACTGTTTACATCTGAAGATTTATACGGCTATCCTTCACTGCGTTGTCCTGTAATAATGGTGTCAACAGCAGATCTTTAAAAGTGTAGGTTGATTGTATTCGCATCTTTTTCCGTAAAGTAGAATCTTTCAGATTAGTGCTTGACTTGACAAATTTAGCACTGCACTTAACACTTAACCAAGTGCTGTACTTAACATCTATAAGGCTTGACTTTTGATCTCAAACGCTGGACTTTTCAGCTTCTGCAATAGATTTCATATGTCAATTTTTGCATTCAAATGATTGACAGGGTTGCAGAAAAATGGTAAACCAAAGACTTCACCAGTTCCTGCAGCGTAAGTGGGGCATCCGGCCGTTTGACGATGCAGTATGTATAGATACGGCGCCACGCCCTGTCGGAATACGAACGTTAAATCCGGAGACTCATCTAGGATGAGTGCCACTGTCAATGAACGTGCATTGAGGAACACTTTAACAACTCTCTGATAGGTCCGTATAGGTGACAAGATGCATGGCGAAATTTGTATCCACATTAAACGTACCTTGAAAAACATATCCATTGAATACATTTGTGTTCGTCCTTAATATACATGAAATATTTGCCGCTGAACTTTTATTTAAGGATGATTTATTAAACGATCAATCCCTTAGGCTGAACTTTACATATTAACTGTCAGACATTATACATTTTCAGTATGTCGAAATTATTAAAAGCTTGTCAGTAACACTCATTACTCAAAATTTCATATTTCGAAATTAACAACAAATAGCGAATTTCTACATTATCAATTCCCGAGGTTTTACCAACGAAATGTAACGTTTAGAGCTCACTGTGACCCTTTCTCGTCACTTAGCGTCCGTCGTCGTCGTCGTTCTGCTGTTAATTCTTCTGAAACCACAGGGGCGTGTTTTATTGGTCTCTTCGGTACATCTCCAGAATGTCTTCTGGTGAAGAGTCCAAAAAAATGAATCTGGACCTCTTCTGGAGATATTCTATGGAAGATCAATAAAATAAAAATGCAATTTGCCGCCGAATATAGCAGGTTTTTGTTATGTTGGATGACATAAATTAAGTTTACGATTTTTTTAGAAAATTAAGATACGTCCAGTAGACATGACTGTAAAAGTGTTCTCTGTTCGTTACAATTTTCTTTATGCTTTCCTTTAACTCAATTTTGCTAAACAAATCAGGCTTAACCCCCACTATTTGATTTTTAAGAATAATCTTAAACTGCACAAGAATTCGTCATGCAATGTTTGTCTGGAATATGACTGATCAAAAAGGAAATCTTAGTCTTTCCATTTTTTTTAAAGTAACCGAACTGGATTAACAAGATATCAGAAAGTTCGAAAAAATCGTTTTTCTCTGGCGATCCTTGAAGAAAATCTTCTGGTCCTAACTATTATTTCTAATGCAAAATTTCGATGGTCAAAACCTTCGGACTACCACTTTTCATTTTTTTTTATTGTATATGGATCTATATGTAATAAAATTGAGAATGTAAATGGGGAATGTGTCAAAGAGACAACAACCCGACCAAAGAGCAGACAACAGCCGAAGGTCACAAATGGGTCTTCAACGTATACCAGACGTTTCTTAGACTTTTATTTAATAAATCAGTTGGTTGTGTACTGATTGATACTTAAGTTTGGAAGAACAAGATCTATTTCAGTACTAGTTGCAACTAGATTTGAACAAACTTGTAGTAATTGCAAATACTCTTAGTTCGATGCTTTGAGTCTATTGTCTTAATGTTAGTTGGCCAGTTTCCTTTGTGTGTCTCGTACCGATCTTTTGAGTTAATCTAATTGCAACTGATTTGCGCAGGTTGTTCTTATATTGTACTGCTACACTACTGTTTCAGCTTAGGGGAGGATTGAGCGCTCACAAACAAGTTGTTGTACTGTAACATCACTGTCCCAGGTAGGGGATGGTTGGGATCCCGCTAACATGTTTAACCCCGCCACATTCTGTATGTATGTGCCTGTCCCAAGTCAGGAGCCTGTAAGTCAGTGGTTGTCGTTTGTTGCTCTGTTAATTACTTGTTTGTTTTTCGTTCACTTTATTTTGTACATTAGTTAGGCCGTTAGTTTTTACCATTGAATTGTTTTACATTTGTGATTTCGGGGCTTTTTAAAGCTCACTATGTGGTATGGGCTTTGCTTATTGTTGAAAGCCGTATTGTGACATATGGCTGTTAATTTCTGTATCATTTGGTCTCTTGTGAAGAGTTGTCTCATTGGCAATCATACCACATCTTCGTTTTTATATAAACCCCTGTCATATTCTTTATTAACCTGTCCCAAGTCAGGAGCCTGTAGTTTAGGTGTTGTCGTTGGTTCATGTCTCAACTCATATTTGATATTTTGTAAATTGTTTTGTTTTGTATAATTAGGCCGTTAGTTTTATCGTTTGAATTGTTTCACACTTTTAATAGCCTTTTATAAACGGCTTTACAGTATCTGGTTTTGTCATTGTTGAAGGCCTTAAGGTTGCCTATAATTGCTTACATCCACTTCATATTAGGATAGTTGCCTCATTAGCAATCATATCACATCTCTTCGTTTTTATATAATTTACCCGACTTTTTATCTCGTGTTTTCCTGAACATGCATGAAATATTTGTCACTGGGCGTTAAAAATTAGCATGATCAATTTAAACTTGTGTTTAATAAGAGAAAACCATTTGATATTTATTTATTTGTTGGGATGGGGGACAGGAGGATTTCGTATATGAATATGGTTGCCTGGTAAGAGCTAAAAAAATAGGTATGATTAGCGACAAATTAAAATGAATAATAATGCCCTCTTTCCTTCTTCATTAATTGCTCATCTATTGATTTAAACTGACTACTAGCCCAATCATGAGTGTTGAAAGTAGCGTAAAACACCAATCAATCAAAATCCCTTCCCTAGAATTTCAAATAGTTGTCCTTTAACTGTTATTGTCCGTGTAGTTCTTATATTCATCCAGCTTATCGTCCTACAGAGATGTCCTACTAAGGCTGTCATACCATAAAAATGTTTATAACACAGCTCACATTCTAATATATCTTCATTCATGAATTTATTAATGTCATTTAGACTAAACGACGCCATGTTTGTTTTGTGCCTCTGCCGTCTAAACCACCTATTTAAAAAGAAGAGGTGGAAGAGAGCCAGAAGATCTTCATAATTCAAAAAAATAGAAATGGACCTCTTCTGGCTCACTACCGAAGAACAAAAAAACACGCCCCTGGTCAAACTAGTATGGAGCCCCTTAAGTGCCAAAGATGAAATGTATAATAGTTGTTCGCGCTACATTAAATCCTTTGCGCATAACTTTAAATCTTAAGCGCACAATTTTGAATCTTGTGCGCACAACGTTTGTTCAAGATTTAAAGTTGTGCTCACAAGAATAAAAAATTGTGCGCTGGACTTAAAATTGCAAGTGCTCGTGCAATTGTTGAAACTATATAGCTTACAGAATGGAACTAAATAACAAAACAAGATCGGCAACATATGATTTACAAACAATTTTTAAAAGTTATGTGCAAAAGAATTAAAGTTTTGCGCACAAGATTTAAATTTGCACACACAAATAGTATACATTTCATCTTTGGTACAAAAGGGATTCCTTAAATTAGAAACAATCGTTACCGAAATCGTCTTATATGTATCTTATTTCAAAAAAGAGTTCGCCTTTCAACCAATATGGTAGCCAATTTAAAAAAAAGAATATAGCGATAGGCTGCAAGTAATGTCTTTTATCTTGTAAAATATTATCTATTAATAGAGGCCAAATTGCTCAAAATGGCATGAACTACTTACTACCCATTTCTCCAAAACTATCAGACGACTCTTTTATTGACTTAAGATGAAGAATTTTACCTATTTTTGCGATTTTGTCTATAAGCAATAACAACAGATGACGTAAATCTTTAATCGATTCCTTCCAAGCAATTATCCGTACTCATATTTATGCAATGGTCGAAACAGAATATACATTATACAGACTGAAACTAAATGACAAAAAAAGATTGGCAAAATATGATTTAAAAACAAGTCACACGTGCACCGATATCATCAGTCAACTTCTTGTAGCAGTTAGTGTTTTTGCATGCTGATTTTACCAAGTTTTTGCCTTTTTGCTAGAAACTATTCGAAATATTTTGATTTTATGCAAAATTCCGGTTGAGCGACATCTGCTCCTTGAAGCGTGTTCTTTGATGTGTGATAAGATAATTAGGCTGAATAATTAGACTTTAAATATGTTGAAGTTAGATCTATTCTGACTCTGCGCTACATGTGCATTCAAAGTGTGTTAAGGATCAGGATCACCCTCGGCATGCCAAGAAATCCTCGCTCAATACTCCGAATATAGAATTCATAAGATAAGAAAATTCCTTGTGGAACCCCTTGAATTAGGCTTTCCAATCCAAACCTTGCTTTCTAACCGATCTATTCATGTACAAGATCGTCAACTCTTTTTTATTCAAATAAAAAAATCTACTGTGCCGTTATATATATATACAGGTATGTTGTCTTCCTGGAATCCCCGCATGAAAAGAAAGAAATATCCCTCCCCTCCCCCCCCCCCCCCCCCCCCCCCCCCGAGTCCAAGATAATATATTCCTGCAACACGTGATGTTTTACCACGTGGGGTTAACATTAGAATAAATGCCGAATATAGTAGTGAATAAAATTGAGAATAGTTCAGTAATAATGGACGTCATACTAAACTCCGAAATATACAAAAGAAACTAAAATTAAAAATCATACAAGACTAACGAAGGTACCTAGAAGAAGAAAAAGGTATTTTTGTTCAAAGGGTGCCGGTGTACACTCTCTGTGTCCATAATTTACATGAAATATTTGCCGCTGTACCTTGTCTGTTCTATGAATTCTTACCCTGAGTTTTCTATCTGTTCCATGTCAAGAAATCTCCAATGGACCCCCTACGGCACCCATTAGTAGTGAAGTATTTTACCTATACCCACGAAATCCACGAAAATTGGTATCCAACGAATAATAATGAGTCCACAGTGGTCAATATTAATCGTCCGTGTAATTTTAAAGGAGGAGACATTTTTTTTGTGGGTTCGTGTTGCTCATTCTTTAGTTTTATATACAAAAAAAGGTTATGTGGTATATGCCAATGAGACAACTATTGACAAAATTCAAGTCAAGGGTTTAAGCAAAGACGTGCAACATAACGGCCTCTAACAATAAGTATAAAAGGCCCCGGTACGGAAAATGTGAACCAATTCAAACGAAAAATGAAACAAACGGCCTGATTTACGGGAACAAAATAAACGGAAATCAGTTATAACAGACAGAAACACAAGACAACTGAATAAAAGGCTGCGGACTACAAGCAGACACTTGCAGGATGTGGCGGGGCTAAACATATGTTTGTGAGCATTCAATCCCCTCATAGCCTGGGGCAGTGGGGTAACAGCACAGCATAAAAAAACTGTAAAAAATAGCTTTTGAAATGGCTACGCAAATTAGCACGAATCCCCCCATAAAAAAAATAGGTAAAAAAACATATTTGAATGCCCATCTGGTTTATTCTGTCTATAGTATCTTGTAAAGAATAAAGAATTTGTTGGCTTGTGATATGGCGTTGACGTTGTTTTTTTTTTAAATCATTGAAAATTGTTGGTAATGTACAATCTAAAATCCTAGTAACGTTTTTTTTTTGGGGTCTGGATGGGGGGGTGGGGGGGGGGGGGGGCCTTCGTTACTGCATTCTTTATTATTTAGATCATTTTCTCTATTCTTTATACTTTTTTCCATAATTATCTGTCCTTTGTATTTTAGCACCTCATTATTTTCTATTCTTTACTTTTTTTTTGTCTCATTTTTTGTTTCATTCTTTATATTTTTTTGTCATTATTCTATACTCTGTAAACCCCACCCACGCCCTCGTTTATATGTAATTTTTCGATGATGAAAGATTTCCAAAATTATAATGCCAATTTGCCTTTTGTGTATTTTTTAGCATTGCTCGCAAGTGTCAATGGTTTAAAATTAAGGCAAATGTATAAAAGTGATAGTTTAGCAGGTCTTAAAAATCCTTCAGATGTCTCTTTGACACAGGATATACAAAACAGAGTTCCCATCTTATGGTACTATTGCTGTGTTTCAAGCATAAAGTACATGTAAGAATCCCACACAAAAAAACTTTTGATATTTGTTTGGTTTTTATGGTTTCGAGGCTTGTTGAAATGACACCTTAAAACACTGAATATGACTTCCTAGTCAATAGTTTTTAATTACAACTCTATCCAAGCAAACATCTTAAAATTCAGAGTTAGTTGCAGCTGGTTCAATTGTTTACAAGAAGTTCTTAGAATTTTCTGTAAATCATCAGACATGGGAAGCATTATTTCACAGATATGAATGAAAAAAATCAATAGAGTTTTTTTAATGTTTTTTTTTTCTCTTTGAAAAGATACTTTATTTAAAACATTTGGCTGAAATTCTGTCACGGATGATATCCAAGCGGGTAAAAAGAACAATGTCCATTGCGAGTCATTTCTATTGTAACTGCATCTACAAAATTGTAGCTGCGGTAACTCATTTGAACTCTTTTTAATATTGAACACATTTCAGTGGGAGGGTTGAGCACTCACAAACATATTTGGCCTTTGGTCGGGTTGGTGTCTCTTTGACACATTCCCAATTTCCATTCTCAACTTTATTAACCGCGGCATATTCTTTAAGTGCCTGTCACAAGTCAAGATTCTGCAGTTCAGTGGTTGTCGTTGGTTCGTGTCATATTTGTTTTCATAAACTGTTTTGTTATAAATTAAGCCGTTAGTTTTCTCAATTTAGTTGTTTAATATATTTCATGTCGGGGCATTTTATAGCCGACTATACGGTATGGATTTTTTTTCTCATTGTTGAAGGCCGTATACGGTTGCTTATAATTGCTTACATCCACTTCTTTTGTACTTTGGCGGGTAGTTGTCTAGTTGACAATCATACCATATCTCCTTATTTTTATTTTAACATTAACATAATTCAATAATGAAGATTAGAGAAAACATATTTAAAGACTTTACAATATCCCCCTCTTTGTAAAATTGACCACATTAACATTATTAAAAAATGAACATAGAGAAAAAAATAAATCTCACTTAAAGATTTGCTCACCATCTGCTTAAAAATTTAAACGAGTTTGTACAGCAAAAATCGTTTGTTGCATTTTAATACTTATATCAAAAACAGAAAAAAATACCCGGATAGTTTCTACAACTTAGTAATATTGTGGTTTAACAGAATGGATAGTTCCAGTAACTGCAATGGTAAAAAATGTATATAATTTAAATGTTCGTTGTTATAATTTTAACGTAGTATTAATGCATAGAATTTGAGGGGAGTGGATAAATTTGAATAAGGCATCTGTTAAATAATGGGAGCGCTTAATATTCAATTGTCGTCAGAACCACGTAACATAATCACAATTCCGATAACATGCATGTTGTTGTTGTACGTCCAGTGACAAATATAATCGTTAATTTGGCAGTGAAAATGCCGGGGTTAATCATGCTTGAAATGTTTAAATGTAACCAAAAAGAAGTTTTACTCTTAAGTTAAAGACATACAATGCGGAATCCAGAAATGTTTTTAATTATACGGATCTTTTTTTAAACTTTTTTGTTTCCTTTCTGATGTATAATAGGAAAGAATGAAAAATACTTTCAGATTGCTTGAATTGCTATTTAACTCATTTAAAAAATTCATACAATTTTTGTTCGTTGTATTGACCAAAGGGGAAGACGAAATATGGTTTGTGCATGAACCACTGTTTTCTTGTTTAATTCTATCTCATCTATTAGAATGGTTTGGATAAAGAACCACATTTTGTTTCCGAAATGACTTATATAATTGAGCACACCCTTATTAGTTAAATAACTTAGACTAAAGTGTTACATGCCTGGTAAATAAATCTAGTTGTATCATCATTTCATTTTTCTACATTAATATTTATCAAACGAAAAACACACATAATTCAGGAAAATATATGCATAAATATTTTATTGATATCTCTCCTGAGGTACACAATAAATATCCTTTATCCCGCCGCAAGAATAACGAGTGTGTCGAATGGTTTAAAAAAATAAATTTTGTAGATTTTTTGTCTGATTGTTGATTCAAGTCGAGAAAATTGATATTTTTGTTCCTGGTTGCTGCTTCTAGTATAGAAGATCGAAATATTTTTTTCCTTCTTCTTATTGCTTCAAGTAAAGAGGAACGATAGAATTTTTTTCCCCTGATTGTTGCTTCAAGTACAGAAAACTGATAGATGTTTTTCTTCTTCTGATTGTTGCTTCAAGAAATGGATTATTTGTTTGATTGTGCTTCAAGTAGAGAAGATCGATTGAATTATTTTTTTTACCTACCATTACCAAATAAGGTTTCTCATTAAAACCGACCCATCATATCAGTATATTGCAATCAGTTCATATTATCGACCTTAGTATGCATGTTCGATAAATTCTATGCATGGTGATCTGACGTCTGACAGTTCTTTTCAAGACTATCATGTTGAAAAAGCATCGTATGTAATTCCCAACAGTGGCCGATATTATAGTGTTAGAATGCTTGTTTTCCATGGCAGCTTATATATCTACAAATTTATCTTATAAAAAGTTTTTTTATGGACCTTGATTGGTAGTGTGGGACTTTTATTAACGACTTGTATAAACTATATGCACTTCTTAGAACTTGGTTTAGTGTTAATCAAAGTTAAACAGTATATATTATTTGGCATGAACATAATTATTATTTACCAAATTGAACTTAATTATAAGAATCTGGAAACAAACTACTTGTATATCTCATGTTTGTTGCTTAAGTTGTCATATCAATCCATTTCCTAATATTACCAAGCACATTTTATATGTTAAATACTCATGAATTAGAATGTATTGAAATAAAAAAAATATTCCACTAAATGTAAAAAAAAGTAATAAAAACCCCAATCAGATGCGGATCCAGGATTTTGAACCCTGAACAGTTGGGGCAGGTATGGACAAAAGGTTCAAGCTTGATACAGCTCTGAATTTTGATTGTGATTAAATATTTGACATGCACAGCACAGGTTTCTGCCACAGAATGAATTAATGTGGCCAAAGAACTGAAAAATCTGAAATTGGATTTTACCTTTTATGGTCCAATATCCAAAATCTAAATCCATGGTTAGAATCAGCATATCCAAATGCACCAAGAATTTAATTTATCTATTTTGTAATGGACCATAATATCCAAGTATACCAAGAATTTAATTATAATTCATTAATGGACAATACATATTGTGTATTAGCTCTGTTTTTATAGGAGTTCACTTCATAAAAAAAATCGTAAGGGTTCGATGGAACCCAGTGTCTTGCCTTCTTTTGTGGATGACGACAGAAAGAAGGATCGCTATGTTTCGCTTTTGCAACAAAAGTCTCAGGCACACCAATAATGGGGAAAAATTTTGTTAAAATTTTCCTCTAGATTTTATCTTTTGATTGTAAGAAGCTTCTGTCCAAGTTTGGTAAAAATCAAGGATTGTTTATGAATCTTATAAATGTTTTGAAAAATTTAACTGCAGACTGTATGTAATATTAACTGGAACAAAACTAAGTCCATTCATAAGTTATATAGGGAAAAATAGGAAATACATTTTTACAAAATTTCCTTCTAGATACTAGCTTTTGATCATAAATAAGCTTCTGTCCAAGTTTGGTACAAATCCATGATAGTTTAAGAAATTAATCAAAATTTTTAAAACTTTAACCACAGAGTGAATGTAATGTTAACTGGCAAAAAAACTAAGCCCATTTATAAGTAAAATACTGATAAACCGGATTTTTTTTTTACAAAATTTACTTCTGGATACTATCTTATGATCATAACCAAGCTTCTATCCAAGTTTGGTAGAAATCCAGGATATTTTAATAAAAATATTAAAGTTTTAAAAACTTTAACCACTGAGTGAATGTAATGTTAGCTGGCAGAAAAACAAAGACCATTTATAAATAAAATACAGATAAACGGGTTTTTTTTTACAAAATTTACTTCTGGATACTATCTTATGATCATAAACAAGCTTCTGTCCAAGTTTGGTAGAAATCCAGGATAGTTTAAGAAAGTTATTAAAATTTGAAAAACTTTAACCACAGAGTGAATAATTGTGGACACCATCGACAACAGAATGTAGGATCGCTATGTCTCGCTTTTGTGACAAAAGTCGCAGGCTCAACAAAAATGTATATATAAATTAATGTGGATCTATTTGATAATGGGGCTAAAAATTCAATACACTACAAACTGCTCCGAGTCTGAAAAGACCAGTTTTTGTGCTCGACCATAAAAGTCGAGCACACATTTTACTCGACTAGTCTCGACATTGTCTCGACAGTACTTAATTGTACTCGACTAGGTCTCCACTTTACTTAATTAGTCTGATTCAGTACTTGATGATCTTGGTGTAGTCTGAAATGGTCTCGACCAAGGCTCGACCAGTCTCAACCTATCTCAACCAGTCTCGACTAGTCTCGATTCAGTCTCAACCAGTCTCGACCTGTCTCGACTAGTCTGGACCTTCAAATTTAGTCTTCACTGGTGTAAATCAGCTCATCTAACTAAATTATATATAGATCTTACAAAATACCAGTCTATTTGGTAGTTTGATTCATTACTGTGAAATGAAAGAATTTAATTAATAGGTAAAAAAAAAGATTAAATTCAGATAGGCATCTATAATTTTTTTTATAACTTTTTCAAATCAACTTGGATTTTCATCAAACTATGAAGCTATCTTAGTAATATATTGATCTTACTGAATCCCAGGTCATTATGTAGTTTGATGTATTGCTGTCAAATTTAAGATTTAAATAAATCTAGGTAAAAAAAGCTAGGATTTGCAGTTCGGACAAAATTCAGACAGTACACTTTAATATTTTTTATAACTTTTTCTAATCAACTAGGATTTTCATCAAACTATACAGCTATCTTAGTAATATATTGATCTTACTGAATCACAGGTTGTTATGTAGTTTGGTGTATTGCTGTTAAATTTAAGATTCAAGTTAACCTAGGTAAAAAAAGCTAGGATTTGCAATTTCTGACAAAATTCAGATAGTACACTTTAAATTTTTTTATAACTTTTTCTAATCAACTTGGATTTTCATTAAACTATACAGCTACCTTGGTAATATATTGATCTTATTGAATCACAGGTCCATATGTAGTTTGGTGTATTGCTGTCAAATTTAAGAATTAAATTAATCTAGGTAAAAAAGCTAGAATTTGCAGTTCGGACTATATTCAGATAGTACACTTTAATTCTTTTAATTACTTTTTCAAATCAACTTGGATTTTCATCAAACTATACATCTATCTTAGTAATATATTGATCTTACTGAATCCCAGGTTGTTATGTAGTTTGGTGTATTAATTGCTGTTAAATTTAAGATTCAAATTAACCTAGGTCAAAAAAGCTAGGATTTGCAATTTCGGACAAAATTCAGATAGTACACTTTAATTTTTTTTATAACTTTTTCAAATCAGCTATGATTTTCATCAAACTATACAGCTATCTTAGTAATATATCAATCTTACTGAATCATAGGTCATTATGTAGTTTGGTGTATTGCTGTCAAATTTAAGGATTAAATTAATGTAGGTAAAAAAGCTAGAATTTGGAGTTAGGACTATATTCAGATAGTACACTTTAATTCTTTTAATAACTTTTTCAAATCAACTTGGATTTTCATCAAACTATACAACTATCTTAGTAATATATTGATCTTACTGAATCCCAGGTTGTTATGTAGTATGGTGTATTGCTGTTAAATTTAAGATTCAAATTAATCTAGGTAAAAAAAGCAAGGATTTGCAATTTCAGACAAAATTCAGATAGTTTACACTTTATTTTTTTTATAGCTTTTTCAAATCAACTTGTTTTTTCATCAAACTATACAGCTATCTTAGTAATATATTGATCTTACTGAAACCCAGGTCATTGTATAGTTTGGTGTATTGCTGTCAAATTTAAGAATTTAATTAATCTAGATAAAAAAAGCTAGGATATTTGAAATATATCTTTTATTATAATTTGGGATAAAGTATATATGATATAGTTATATAATTTCTTAAATGTTTTATCCCTTTTTTATATAGATAATATGAATATATCAAAAAGGGATCAAACTTTAAAGAAATTATTAAAATATTTCTTCTGATTAGTGGTGATGTATAAAGCAATACCTCCTGCTTGGGGAAACTTATTAAAAAGATCACACCTACCAGAGAGTTTTAAATTCTAAATAACATTCATTCAAATTGCAACATCCTGTTAAACTTAAATTGCAGGGCTTTTTGAATTCACTAGATAAGAAGTACACAAGTTTAAGAAAAGTAGGGCTTTCTTTTTACCTGTAAAACTCACTTGTACTGAGGTAATTAAACCATATTAAAGTGGTTCTTGTATGCCATGTCTTTAAATTTGACAAAAAATATTTTTAGATATGATTAAAATACATTTTTACTGTAACTTTGGAACACATTTCCTTTTTCAAAAGGTTATCAAGGATTGTTATGAAAGTTAATGATATGAAATTCTTGTTTTAACAAAAAAAGGTGTATTTTTTAAAATTTCATAACCTTTTTCAAATCAGCTTGGTTTTTTATCAAACTTTTCAGCTATCTTTATTATATATTTATCATGCAAAAAAACAGGTTGTTTTGTATATTGGTGTATTACTGTCAAATTTAATGACCTAGTTAATAGGTTAAAAAAGGCCAAAATTTTCAGTTTTGACAAAATTCAGATAGATACCTATAATTTAGATATTTAAATTTGACAGCAATAAACCAAATTACCAAATAACCTGGAAGAATAATATATAATAAAGATAGCTATAGATTTGGATGAAAATCCAAGTTGCTTTGAAATAATCTAAAGTGTACTATCTGAATATAGTCCGAATTGCAAATTCTAGCTTTTTTGAACTAGATTAATTTAATCCTTAAATTTGACAGCAATACACCAAACTACATAATGACCTATGATTCATTAAGATCAATATATTACTAAGATAGCTGTATAGTTTGATGAAAATCCTAGTTGATTTGAAAAAGTTATGAAAAAAATTAAAGTGTACTATCTCTATTTTGTCTGAACTGCAAATCCTAGCTTTTTGGACCTAGATTAATTTAATTCTTAAATTTGACAGCAATACACCAAACTTCTTAACAACCTGGGATTCAGTAAGATTAATATATTACCCAGGTAGCTGTATAGTTAGATGAAAATCTAAGTTGATTTGAAAAAGTTATAAAAAGAATTAAAGTGTACTATCTGAATATAGTCCGAACTGCAAATTCAACCTTTTTTGACCTAGATTAATTTAATTCTTAAATTTGACGGCAATACACCAAACTACATAATGACCTGTGATTCAGAAAGATCAATATATTACTAATATAGCTGCATAGTTTGATGAAAATCCAAGTTGATTTGAAAAAGTAATAAAAAAAATTAAAGTGTACTATCTGAATTGTGTCCAAAATTGCAAATCCTAGCTTTTTTGACCTTAGATTAAATTTGACAGCAATACACCAAACTAGATAATGACCTTTGATTCAGTAAGATCAATATATTACCAAGGTAGCTGTATAGTTTGATGAAAATCCAAGTTGATCTGAAAAAGTTATAAAAAGATTTAAAGTGTACAGCTGAATATAGTCCGAACTGCAAATCCTAGCTTTTTTGACCTAGATTGATTTAATCCTTAAATTTGACAGCAATACACCAAACTACATAATGACCTATGATTCAGTAAGATCAATATATTACTCAGATAGCTGTATAGTTTGATGAAAATCCTAGTTGATTTGAAAAAGTTATAAAAAGAATTAAAGTGTACTATCTGAATATAGTTCGAACTGCAAATTCAACCTTTTTTTACCTAGATTAATTTAATTCTTAAATTTGACAGCAATACACCAAACTACATAATGACCTGTGATTCATCAATATATTACTAATATAGCTGCATAGTTTGATGAAAATCCAAGTTGATTTGAAAAAGTTATAAAAAGAATTAAAGTGTACTATCTCTATTTTGTCTGAACTGCAAATCCTAGCTTTTTGGACCTAGATTAATTTAATTCTTAAATTTGACAGCAATACACCAAACTTCTTAACAACCTGGGATTCAGTAAGATTAATATATTACCCAGGTAGCTGTATAGTTAGATGAAAATCTAAGTTGATTTGAAAAAGTTATAAAAAGAATTAAAGTGTACTATCTGAATATAGTCCGAACTGCAAATTCAACCTTTTTTGACCTAGATTAATTTAATTCTTAAATTTGACGGCAATACACCAAACTACATAATGACCTGTGATTCAGAAAGATCAATATATTACTAATATAGCTGCATAGTTTGATGAAAATCTAAGTTGATTTGAAAAAGTAATAAAAAAAATTAAAGTGTACTATCTGAATTGTGTCCAAAATTGCAAATCCTAGCTTTTTTGACCTAGATTAAATTTGACAGCAATACACCAAACTAGATAATGACCTTTGATTCAGTAAGAACAATATATTACCAAGATAGCTGTATAGTTTGATGAAAATCCTAGTTGATTTGAAAAAGTTATAAAAAAAATTAAAGTGTACTATCTGAAAATAGTCCGAAATGCAAATTCAAGCTTTTTTGACCTAGATTAATTTAATCCTTAAATTTGACAGCAATACACCAAACTACATAATGACCTATGATTCAGTAAGATCAATATATTACTAAGATAGCTGTATAGTTTGATGAAAATCCTAGTTGATTTGAAAAAGTTATAAAAAGAATTAAAGTGTACTATCTGAATATAGTCCGAACTGCAAATTCAACCTTTTTTTACCTAGATTAATTTAATTCTTAAATTTGACAGCAATACATCAAACTACATAATGACCTGTGATTCATCAATATATTACTAATATAGCTGCATAGTTTGATGAAAATCCAAGTTGATTTGAAAAAGTTATAAAAAGAATTAAAGTGTACTATCTCTATTTTGTCTGAACTGCAAATCCTAGCTTTTTGGACCTAGATTAATTTAATTCTTAAATTTGACAGCAATACACCAAACTTCTTAACAACCTGGGATTCAGTAAGATTAATATATTACCCAGGTAGCTGTATAGTTAGATGAAAATCTAAGTTGATTTGAAAAAGTTATAAAAAGAATTAAAGTGTACTATCTGAATATAGTCCGAACTGCAAATTCAACCTTTTTTGACCTAGATTAATTTAATTCTTAAATTTGACGGCAATACACCAAACTACATAATGACCTGTGATTCAGAAAGATCAATATATTACTAATATAGCTGCATAGTTTGATGAAAATCCAAGTTGATTTGAAAAAGTAATAAAAAAAATTAAAGTGTACTATCTGAATTGTGTCCAAAATTGCAAATCCTAGCTTTTTTGACCTAGATTAAATTTGACAGCAATACACCAAACTAGATAATGACCTTTGATTCAGTAAGATCAATATATTACCAAGGTAGCTGTATAGTTTGATGAAAATCCAAGTTGATCTGAAAAAGTTATAAAAAGATTTAAAGTGTACTATCTGAATATAGTCCGAACTGCAAATTCTAGCTTTTTTGACCTAGATTGATTTAATCCTTAAATTTGACAGCAATACACCAAACTACATAATGACCTATGATTCAGGAAGATCAATATATTACTAAGATAGCTCTATAGTTTGATGAAAATCCTAGTTGATTTGAAAAAGTTATAAAAAAAATTAAAGTGTACTATCTGAATATAGTCCGAACTGCAAGTTCAATCTTTTTTTACCTAGATTAATTTAATTCTTAATTCAAGACTAAATTTGAAGGTCCAGACAAGTTGAGACAGGTCGAGACTGGTAAAGACTGAGTCGAGACTGGTTGAGACAGGTCGAGACTGGTCGAGCCTTGGTTGAGACCATTTCAGACTACACCAAGATCATCAAGTACTGAATCAGACTAATTAAGTAAAGTCAAGACCTAGTCGAGTACAATTAAGTACAGTAAAGTACTGTCGAGACAATGTCGAGACTAGTCGAGTAAAATGTGTGCTCGACTTTACTGGTCGAGCACAAAAACTGGTCTTTTCAGACTCTGAGCAGTTTGTAGTGATATATGACTACACAGTTAGATTTGTTATTCTCATCGGATTTTGTCAAATGTCTTATCGTTTGTAGTTGTAAATCTTGTTTTTTTCTGTTGTATTCATGTGTTATGGTAAAGATAATTAATCACCCAGTTTATTTATTAGATTTTAGTTTGGGTCAACTAAATTTATACGATATATTTGGTTTACAGTTTGATTTAGAAGAAACACCTACATAGCTAGATAATACAATTATTTATCTTATTACTACCACAATTTTAAATTAATTAGTATTGTAATTTTCATTGTTATTAATAAATGTTATATGAGTATTACAAACCTAATCTTGAATTCTATCCTAATTCTATCCTATTTTGGGGAAATTTTTAGAAATTCAAATGTGACATCACTTTGTGCGTTGATTTCTTTGGCTAACTCGGCTGTAAATTTTTATGTGCTGGTTTATGTTGTTTTATGTATCCGTTTTTATTCTGTAATTAGTCACCACTTCGGTGTTATCATGTATATCTATTATATAGTCATTTTTATAAATTTACTGTGCAAAAGTATGAATTATTCTAAATACTAAGGATTTTCTTATCCCAGACATATAACCTTAGCCGTATTTGGTACATCTTTTTGGAACTTTTGGTCCTCAATGCTCTTGAACTTTGTACTTGTTTTGGCTTTCAAACTTTTTTGATCTGAGCATCACTGGTTAGTCTTGTGTGGACGAAACGCGCGTTTTGCGTATTAAATTTTAAACCTGGTACCTTTTGTTAGCTATTATTCGTATGTTTCTCTGTCCTATATGTTCTCCCATTTATTTGTATTGTAGTCCTGTCATGTAATGTTGTCATTTTAATGTTATATTTAACATTGCCATAAAAGCGGGAGGTTTGGCTAGCCACAAAACCATGTTCAACCCACCATTTTTTTCTTAAAATGTCCTGTACCAAGTCAGGAAAATGGCCATTGTTATATTATAGTTCGTTTCTGTGTGTGTTACATTTTAATGTTGTGTTTCTGTTGTGTCGTAGTTCTCCTCTTATATTTAATGTGTTTCCCTCAGTTTTAGTTTGTAAAACGGATTTGTTTTTTTCTCAATCGATTTATGAATTTCGAACAGCGGTATACTACTGTTGCCCTTATTAAGATTCAGTATACCAAGGAACTCCATAAATTCAATTTTTGTTAAAATTTGGACCAACTTGAAAATTTGGCCAAAAATCAGAAATCTTAAGATATGTTTGGATTCAGTATATCTAAATACCATCAGAATACAATTTAAAAAAAAAAAATATTAAGATTAGTAAGATTAATTTTGGACCTTAATGTGGACCAATTGGTAAACCAGACACATAATCCAAAATCTTAATTACATGGTTAGATCTAGTTTATCAAAAAATTTGTAAGGGTTCCGCGGAACCCAATGTCTCTCCTACTTTTGCTGTTGTCTATGTTTTCAGAGTGAATGTAGGATCGCTATGTCTCGCTTTTGCGACAAAAGTCGCAGGCTCAACAAAAATGGGGAAAAAATTATTAAAATTTTTCCTCTAGATACTATCTTTTGATTGTAAGAAACTTCTGTCCAAGTTTGGTAAAAATCCAGGATGGTTTATGAATCTAATAAATGTTTTAAAAACTTTAACTGCAGACTGTATGTAATGTTAACTGGAAGAAAAACTAAGTCCATTTATAAGTAATATAAGGAAAAACAGGAAATAAATTTTTACAAAATTTCCTTCTAGATACTAGCTTTTGATCATAAACAAGCTTCTGTCCAAGTTTGGTGCAAATCCAGGGTAGTTTAAGAAAGTTATTAAAATTTCAAAAACTTTAACCACAGAGTGAATGTAATGTTAACTGGCAGAAAAACAAAGTCCATTTATGAGTAAAATACAGATTAAAAGGATTTTGTTTTTACAAAATTTACTTCTGGATTCTATCTTATGATCATAAACAAGCTTCTGTTCAAGTTTGAAGGAAATCCAGGATAGTTTAAGAAAGTTGTTAAAATTTCAAAAACTTTAACCACAGAGTGAATGTAATTAATGTTAACTGGCAGAAAAACAAAGTCCATTTATGAGTAAAATACGGATAAACAGGAATTTTTTTTACAAAATTTACTTCTGGATACTATCTTATGATCATAAACAAGCTTCTGTCCAAGTTTGGTAGAAATCCAGGATAGTTTAAGAAAGTTATTAAAATTTCAAAAACTTTAATCACAGAGTGAATATTTGTGGACGCCACGCCACCGGTGATGCCAGACGACGCCGGAATGTAGGAAAACTATGTCTCGCTTTTGCGACAAAAGTCGCAGGCTCGACAAAAACTCTAAGAATTTTATTTTTGTTGAAATCAAATAAATTTTAGTTTGGGACCCGTTTGGACCTTAATGTGCACCAATTTGATAATTGGGCCAAAAATCAAATATCTGATACACAGTTAGCAGTCTACACAATATACTTTTGAATCTAAAGGCCCAAAGCTAAATTTTAAGAAAATTGTAGTTAAAGATTATATTGGCCTGTGGAGATGATTTTTACAGGCCAGAAAGAAGTTTTATAAACCTGGGATGGTGGGACTGTGATTGTTTGCGAAGATCAGGTTTGATCCAGCGTATACCAAAGAATATGAATTAATTCAATTTTTGTTGAAATGAATAATAAATTTAATGTTTGACCCAAAATCAAAATCTAAATACATTTTTATATTCAGCATACTAATAAAAGCCCTTGAATTTGTTTTTTATGCCCAGCCTAGGGGCATAATGTTTTTTGGTCTATGCGTCCATTCATCCTTCTGTTCGTTCGTATGTCCCTCTTCAGATTAAATTTTTTTGTCAATATAGTTTATGATATGAAGTTGAAGTCCAATCAACTTGAAACTTAGTACACATATGCATGTCCCCTATGATCTATCTAGTTTAAATGCCAAAGAGTTTTGACCCCGATTTCGTGGTCCACTGAACATAAAAATGATAGTTGGTAGTACACATCTTTGTATTCTGGACACATTCTTGCTTTTTTTTTAAAAATCAAACTAAGTTTAATTTTGGACCCTTTGGACCTTAATGTGGACAAATTTGGAAGCCAGGTCCATAATCCGAAATTTTAATTACATGGTAAGATTCAAAGAACCCCAAAAAATCAATTTTTGTTAAAATAGAATAAAGTTTAATATGGACCCTGTGGACCAATTTAAAGGTAAAAAATCCAAAATCTAACAACATGGCTAGATTCAGCATATATTAAAGATCCCCAAAAATTTAAAACCCCATTGAAATTGCTCAAGAAATAAGCAAAAATGTTAAAAAAGAATTGTTTTCAGCTCCTTTTCAACCCTCAAAATCATTCCTACCATTCCTTTTTTGTTATGGAACCTGTTGTACAATTTCATAAAGATCCATAGACTTTTGCTCAAGTTATGTTCCCCAAACATGAAAATCCTAGTTTTTGCCTCTATTCCTAAATGGTTTGGGCCATCACCCCCAAATTCAATCATAACCTTCCTTTTGAAGTTTGGAACAATTTCAGAAGAACATTCACTTATACATCAGTTTTTGTCCTGAAATAAGAAAAATGCTTGTTTTTGGCCCCTTATTCCTAAACAGTTAGGACAATAACCCCCACCCCCTCTCCATTTTAATCTCTAGCTTTCTATTGTGGTATGGGACCTTGTGTGGTCTATTTCATAGAGATCCATACATTTATACTCGAGTTATTGTCTGGAAACCAAATGACCTCGGACGACGACACTGACAAGGCGATAACATTATACAACCGCATTAATTTAGAGGTTGCATGAAAGCAGGTAGAGTCAGATGCATCGAGATGTATCTTCAAGACACAAGCTTTACCCTGTTTTATAGAATAAAAATTAAACTATAAAAATAAATAATACAACTTATGATTCCCATTAATATGAGACAAATGGCTGTGAAATGAAAATTCCAATGGAGACATTTACTTAGCAAAAAAAAAAAAAAAATGCATCTACTGTACATGTACATGTAGCTGTAGCCTTTTGCTAAAGATGTTCATTGCCAGCATGGTTTTCTGTTCTGTTAATCCACCAATCGTCTATGGAACTTTGCTGTATTATGCATACCAGTGGATTGAGAAAAGTGCAGCAGATTTTACAACAATGCATGCTGACTGTCACCATGCTCAAACCAGTGAATTTGCATTTCATTGATACACAAAACTTCAAGTCTCACTCTGTTGAAAAAATTAAAATCATCATTATAAACAACTTATATACAATTAAAAAAAAAACTGTAGAAGGTTCTATTTGTGCATGTATAACAACAACACTTTAAGGAATGCTCCAGTAATTTATTGAGATCAACATGTTTTGATGGCTAGACCACCTTCATTAGGATAAAAACAAATAATAAAATCCTGCTGATGTACAAAATCAGGTTGAGAAATTAAAACCTCACAATCTTGCTATGGTGAGTAACGATATAAATAGCAATTGAAAGAGAAAGTGAAAGTAAGTTAGTATATATGGAAGTAAACTATAAAAAAAAATATATAATGTTTTTGTTGTTAAAATGTTTTTTAAAATTATTCTGCCATCAGTGTGTTAGCACACTTGCACAGTGGAAAGAATAATAGAATTATTATCAGTTGTGTTCTGTGTAAACTTTGTATTCAATTAATGTCTTTATTTCCAAATATCATGAAGATAGACAACATTTCATTACAATTTAGACTGGCTTCCCTTGGCCAGAGGTACTACTCTCAACGTGTCTGGATTGCTGTAAAAGAGGGACGAAAGATACCAGCTGAAAGGACAGTCAAATTCATAAATCGAAAATAAACTGACAACGACATGGCTAAAAACGAAAAAGACAAACACTAGTACACATGACACAACATAGAAAACTAAACAATAAGCAACACGAACCCCACTAAAAACTAGGGGTGATCTCAGGTGCTCTGGAAGGGTAAGCAGATCCTGCTCCACTTGTGGCACCTGTCGTGTTGCTCATGTTATAACAAATCTGGTAAATAGTCTAATTCGGTAGGTCACATTCATGAAAGGGAAGGGGATTGTAGTTACAACGTAAGAAACGTATCCGATATCAACTGTGAAATGGTTATTCCATAACGGTCAACCAACTCGTGATGGCGTCCGTAAAATTTACGAAGGGATGATTTCAACTTCATGGAAGGGGGGATTTTCTATTTATCTATTTTTACTTCATTATAAAGCCAGGATATACATGTATATTCATTTTCTATAGTGCTTCTTAATAAGGTGCTAAATATAATATAATGTGCCAACATACACATGATACAGGTAGTCTAGCTATGACTGCAATTTTATGAAACATTTGTTTAATGATTTAATTAAATGAAAATGATGAATGTCTTGTGTGTGTTGTATAAAATGTGAGTTTTACTGTGTTTGTTTGTATTTTTCATTGTTATTATATATAGTGACCGTATATTGGGCATTTTTGGGAAGGTTGACACATGGTTGAAATCTTACAAAACATGTTTAAACCCACCACAATTTTTAATTCTAGTCAAATCAGCACCTGGTTAAATCGGCACCTGGTCAAATCGGCACCTGGTTAGGCTGGTATAGTCAAATCGGCACCTGGTTAAATCGGCACCTAATGTAGTCATTTCGGCACCCATGTAAAATATGTGGAATATGCCTATTTTTTTCATTAAAATGAAGGTGTTATCTACAAATATTGACTTTAAAACATCTTTGTGGATTTTAATATGTTTTTTTGTTGTTGTTCAACTTAATATGTCTTCAAGGTATTGGATATTTGTTATGCATGTTTTGAACAGTTGAGATCTTGCATGGCTGTTGGTTTTAATGCTGTTTAAACCTTCCTGACAGGGAAATGTAGGTATAAGAATTATTCATTTTGTCCGTTTTATTTAGAGATGAATATTTTGCATGCTCTTTGGTTCATGGTTAATTGAACTTTATAAAAGTTCCAACTTTTAGTTGAAGGGGGATGTCACCCGTATTACAGGTTCTGTGCTACCAGCCTGAACATTTTTCACACTGTATTGCCTCTTGTCTCGGCCTAACTACTTTGGTATACTTAATACAGCCGTTGTCTGACATTGTGATAGTGATGAGGGGGGCTCATAGTTTTCCCTTTTATTGGTTCTAATTTTCTCATGATTTAATTATAATAACAGCTTGGGTAATGGCTTTATTGTTTCTTATTTAAGTTTTTGAAGAAAAAACATCAATAACTACCTGTTTATAGAGTTAAAACAATACACATGTTAATTGTTTAATTGATAAAAGTTATTACTTAATTAATTAAAAAGAAAACTAATCAAAACATCAGTCAAAGAATGTTGAGAAAACTTCAAACAAATTAACTTATGTATTCTAACTGCTTAATGATTAACATGTGATGATTTTTTTTTATCGATTTAATCACAGGCACTCGTCTCAGAAAAAAATTCCTATATACCTTTATATAACAAAAGGTACTTAACTCACGATTTAAAAAATGTCAGCCGGAGATTGACATACTTGGGTAGGATTGCTATGGATGATTCCGACAACAAAAGTAGGCGTGTTATACACCATTGTGAAGATAAATTAATTTAGATTTACGACATAACAAGTTTTAGTGGGGTTGACAGCCGAGAAATTGGCATATAACATATTTCGCACCGGCTGACATTTTTCTAAATCGCGAGTTAAGTACCTTGTGTTATCATGGTTATACAAGAGTGCACACGCTGAAATGTCTCGCCTTCTTTACTAATCATTGATATTATGTTGATAGTCCTAAATATAAAGCTTTACTACAACTATCACATACACTTAACATGATCCAAGAAAATGAGGTCAAGGTCATATAAACCAAACAAGAAATACATGTACACCTTACAATCATTCAATACACTAAATATAGTTGACCTATTGTTTATAGTTTCTAAGATACAGACTTAACCAAGAAAACTAAACATTGACCAATGAACCAAGAAAATGAGGTCAAGGTCAGATGAACAATGCCAGGCAGACATGTACTACAGCTTGCAATCCTTCCATACAACAAATATAGTTGACCTATTGCTTATAGTATTAGAAAAACAGACCAAAACACAAAAACTTAACACTGAGCAATGAACCGTGAAAATGAGGTCAAGGTCAAATAAAACCTGCAAGACTGACAGGTACATCATAAAATATTTCCATACACCAAATATAGATGACCTATTGCATATAGTATGAGAAAAAAAGACCAAAACTCAAAAACTTAACTTTGACCACTGAACCATGAAAATGAGGTCAAGGTCAGATGACACCTGCCCGCTAGACATGTACACCTTACAATCATTCCATACACCAAATATAGTAGACCTATGGCATACAGTATAAGAAAAGCGGACTAAAACACAAAAACTTAACTATAACCACTGAACCATGAAAATGAGGTCAAGGTCAGATGACACCTGCCAGTTGGACATGTACACCTTACAGTCCTTCCATACACCGAATATACTAGACCTATTGCTTATAGTATCTGAGATATGGACTTGACCACCAAAACTTAACCTTGTTCACTGATCCATGAAATGAGGTCGAGGTCAAGTGAAAACTGTCTGACGGGCATGAGGACCTTGCAAGGTACGCACATACCAAATTACTTATAATAAGAGAGAATTTAACATTACAAAAAATCTTAACTTTTTTTTCAAGTAGTCACTGAACCATGAAAATGAGGTCAAGGACATTGGACATGTGACTGACGGAAACTTCGTAACATGAGGCATCCATATACAAAGTATGAAGCATCCAGACCTTCCACCTTCTAAAAAATAAAGCTTTTAAGAAGTTAGCTAACGCCGCCGCCGCCGCCGGATCACTATCCCTATGTCGAGCTTTCTGCGACAAAAGTCGCAGGCTCGACAATAAAGGTATATAGGAATTTTTTTTCTGAGACGAGTGCCTGTGGATTTAATTGATGAAATAAATCCCACCTAAATTTTGTTAAACCTAATTAGAAATTGAGTTTATACATATGAATAATATGAATAATTATTTATATTATATCAATTATTATCTGATGCAGATTTGACTTTGAATAGACGTGCTGATTTGACTATAAATAGATGCCGATTTGACCAGGTGCCGATTTAACCAGGTGACGATTTGACTTTTCTTTAGGTGCCGATTTAACTTGTATCCCACAATTTTGTGTCTGTCCCAAATCAGAAGCCTCTGGTCTTTGTGAGTCTTGTATGATAGTTTTTAATTTTGGTTCATTTATGTGGCATGTGTATGTTTTGGAGTTTAGTGTGACGTCCATTTTGGCTAAACTATCACACACTTTTGTTTTGCCCGCCTCTGGGTTTGCGATATTTGACATGTCTGATGTCTATGCCAATAACTAACAGTTCACTTCAATACACCTTATAGCTATTCCCGGCTGACCCTAGAATCTGTCCCACTTGAATTATTGACGTCAATCATCATACAACATTGTACAACAATCACTTTTACATTTTGCGTCATATATTTTGTATTAGGTCAAAATTTTACTGGAACCTGTGTGTAGTACAGTAATGGTGGACAAATAGTGATAAGGTATATGGTTACATAAAGACTATAGACTTTACAAAAGTGAAGTTCCCAAACTTCTTTCCCCTCCTTGTTTATCTTTTTTGGTACCTTCTCATGATCAGTTCTTGTCACTAATATTACATGTAGTGAGGCTGCAAAAGTCACAATGGGTGTGTATTTTGAGGTGTAAAAAGCTCCACGTGGACATTAGTCATTAAAAAATTATCATACATACATGTACTATAAATCATTTTCATATGAAAATATACGAACAGCCGACTGATCTTGAAATGTTTATTCCCTGCATCTAAAAATTATAGCTCAGACGATCACCTAGTCTTCTTTTAAATTGTCTACAGTTATAATTCGCAGATATAAAAGCTCCATGTTGTTCCTCTCAGATCCAATCATGAAACTTATTCAACTTATGTGATTGCATCCAAAGGGAAATAACTCGAAATGGTATTACAATGTACTAAAAGATGGCTAGCAGAACCGATCTCAAATTACGACAATGCGTTTTAGCTATAAAAAAATCAGAGAGGGGGTATAACACTATACATTTATTTCCCGTGCCTGAGTGATATATGAGTTTGTTTACCCAAGAAAAATCATATTTCACGAGGACATTGCCCGAGGGAAATATGACTTTTCGAGGGTGAACAAATCTTCATATCTCACGAAGCCAAGGGAATTGAATGTTTTATTCCACTGCCTATACTTTTTTTTTACTTCTGAATATAAAATTTACATGATTGTCTTCTTATTCGATTTGTTTAACTAAACACAACATACACAATGATAATGAGTACCGCTTTAAAGTTAATTAATTAATTATTTATTCTATTCTATTTGTTTTTATATTTGAAATATTTTTTTAAATAAACCCTATCAAAATAATTTATTTAAACACTAATCGCAGGTAACGTCGCATAAGGCAATCCTGACGTTCAGAGGGGAATATGATACTCAGAGGGGAATATGAAGTTTTGTTCGACATCACGTGTGATAGTTTCAACCAATCAAATGTTGATTTCGCTATCAAAATCAATATGCAGTGGAATAACAACATTTATTATAAAATACAAGTCATGGTTTCTAAATTCTAATTCAAAGCCAATTACAAATTGTAAATAAATCATGTACTCCTTGATAGTATCAATTATTGCATAAACATGTATAATGTAAGGGAATGACCATTCAACTTTAAAGGAATAAAGAGGTGGAGATGGGGGTATTTGGGTGTAATGTTTTTTTTTCTTAAAAAATATATTCTGATCCCCAATATGATAGCTACAAGTACGTTGAAGCTAAACAGTAACAAAACATGATTGTTTAATTTCAGTTCAATTGTCAGAATGCAATTTAAGATCAGCAACCATAAATTACATTTATCAAAAAATTGTTGACTCCTGTCAGCAAATATTAAAAATAGAGTTTGTTTCGCAAAAAACTTACGATTAAGATTGATCGTAAGTCATGAACAATTCAGTATACTTACAAAGTTTTTTTGTGAAACTGACTCCTGGCTTGTATAATTAAGTATTTCCATTTTTCTGTGGAAAGACCTATTGTATTTGTTCTGATTATTTTTTTTTCTTTCTTCAGCCTAATTTTGTTCTTGCGATAAATATTTGTTTCGCAATGTGTTGCTTAGATATTTGTATATGATATCGAACAGTTTATGCACCTTTGAAATTTACCCTGCGTAAAAAAATACTTTTCTTTGTAGGAGTTATCTCCCCGAACACTGTTTTCCTTGTGACTGCATCTCCTCCGTAACCGTAAATGAAAGCGACAAATTTATTTTATAAAATTGCTCGTTATATCCTTGGCATGATTTGTCCTAAGCGATATGAACACTCCATATGAGAGTTATTTCCCCTTATGTATTTGATATAAGTGATATGCATTTCTATCTTGTAAACCATAAGTGATAGAGACCTAGGATCTTTTGATTTGAGGTTCTTGGTCCAAAAAAATGAAAATTAGGTCAAGGTAAAAGGTCAAGGTCATATTCTAATTTTTGAATTTGGCTTATTTTCACTTATTTCCAAAAACCGTATAAGATATAGACAAATTAGTTTTACTAAATTGTTAGTTGCGACATGTCGTAACACGTAAATTTCGATTGCAATGGTACGTTGAACGTAAAAGGGAGTTTTCTCTCCTCTTGTATTTAAAAATATGCATATCGTGATATAACTCATTAACCAAATATAATTAAGACCTATGGTCTTTTGATTTGAGGTCCTTTGTTAATGACCTTGAAATTGATCTCAAGGTCATAGCTTAATTTGACGTTCTAGATTTTGACCTTTGCTTTTACTTCATATGTTTATATGATAAAGCCATGAGACTTTTTGCAGTAGGTTTCAAACCATTTAACCTTGAAAAAAAACAACCGGAGGTGACCTTGTGTAAACCGGAAGTAGTTTTTTTTTGTACTTTATTAATATAAAAGTATATAGAACCAGATATTTTTGGAATCAGTGTCAAGTAAATATTCAAATAGAATCGGAAGTAACATTTTTCAAACCGGAAGTAACAAATTATCTCCCTTATTTAAAAAAAATTATATAGAAACCATATTTTTTTGGAATAAGCGTACAATAAGCTATCATTTGACGATTGAAATGACATTTTAAACCTAATTTTACTACTTTTAATATTAAAATACATGGTTTTTGGTGGAAAGACCTTCAATTGTTCTCTGAACAATTGGTTTTTAATTATGTTGTGCTTTTCCATTTCAGTCATAGGATATTGAAAGACAAATTGAACCGTACATTAGTGATGGACATTAAATAGAGAATCTAAGCAGACAACATAATACCACTTCATATGTTTCCGACAAAACCATTGGAAGAAAACATAACAGTTTTGAAGATAAAAAAGCACTTTTCATCCAAAACATGGCAGTAACTGAAAGATTGCATTACATCCAAAAGAAAAGAGGAATTGTTTGGTGTTCAAAACCGACATTCACTAGCTGCCACATTGCAGTGTCAGTTGTTTGCGATTGCTGCCTTACCAATAAATAGTGATCCTTGGATATTAAAAGATGAGTTGAAACTTATACCAGTAATGGACAGTAAATAGAGAATCTTAGCAAACAGCATAATACCACATCTTATGTTTTCAATAAAATGTTTGGATGGAAACAATACTATTTGGAGGATGAAAAAGTAATTTTCATCCAAAGCAAGGCAGTTACTGAAAGATATAATTAAATCATAAAGGAAAATGGCAAAGTGAAATGTTTGACTTGCAATTTAACCTACATCATGTACTGCCACATTTGTATCGGTTGTTCGTGATGACTGTCATTCCAGCAAATGTTAAAACATATTATTTAGTAACCTATCTATAACGTAATTATTTTTATGTTTTAATAACGTTGGTTGTTGTTGTGAATTTTAAGTAAAATTTTTAATGTACATGCAGCGTCATAATGATAAAATTGGTATTTGAATGAATTTATAGTGTTTAATTGATATGATAGAGTTTTTACCTAAATATCATTTTTGAAAAACATTAGTTTTTATAATATAAATTTAATGTTTAATAAAATCAACATATACTAATTCAATGTTTAATTACTACACATTCTATAACTTAATGTCCCACACTTGTGACATTATTTTTTAACCAAGAAACTAAGATAGCATTCATTTACAAGTTGTCTTATGTATAAATGCACAATGAAATATTTCCGCATTTTGATTTGCAAAAATAAAAAAAGTTAAGTAATAAGTAACACTGGCAAACTAACTCATTCAGTTGTATGAATATGCATTTCTTTCAAAATGTCAATCCTCATTACCTTGTTCTTATGTTGGTGCATAATTTTTTTTTATCTTTCAACATACAGCCATGTAGGTTTTTATGACTTATAAAAGAAGAAATTATGTACCCACTATGCTTAAAGTCTGCATTTTTTAACTCCCAAAGTATTCCATGATGCTTAAACACATTACATACATTGTATTAGTTTAAAATGACACAAAAAAACTTAAAATTTTTATGTTTTAATAACATAAGTGTAAAATTAAATTCATAATGTTTTATTAGCAATGTTGATCTGACTTAACCAAATGTAACATTAAAATATTAATTTTTCATTTATATAAAATTATTACTTTTTAAAAAATAGATTGACAAGTTCAACGACTAAATAAAGTTTTTTAAAAATATATTTTTTTAATTATTTTTTTTTAAATATATTTTTAAAACAGTATGTCCCATCTTAAATAATAGTAAATCACACACTTATTTTGAAAATATAATTTTAAAAGCAAAATTTACATCAACTTGGGGAGATAATAAGCCAATTTCAGTATACCAAAGTCACCTTCAGTTTCAAATAATAGCTAACTTTACACTGATTCCAAAAATATATAGTTCCCATAACCTTTTTCTTCAAATAAGGGAGATAAGTTGTTAAAAGGTTACATCTGGTTGACATTTTCAATGTCATATGTCTTCCAACCTTATTTTTAAGACCCAATGGCTCTATCATGTATAAATAATGAGATAGAGTAAAGGTCAAAATATAGAACGTCAAATTTACCTTTGCCCTTGAATACATTTCATGGTCATAAAGCAGGGACTTTAAATCAAATGACCCCAAGTCTCCACTATAATATCGGAAATGAGTTCTATCCCAATACAGCTAATTTTAAGTATAAGAGGGGTGGAAAGTCCCATCAAAAGTTAACGCACCCTTTATAACTAAAATAACATTTTGAGACATGCTGCAACTAACAAAATAAGGAGAAAAAATTGTCCATACCTAATCATGCTTATGCGGTTTCTGAAAAGAAGCAAGGATAAGCCAAAATCAAAATTTATAACCTGACATTGACCTTTGACCATAAACTTATTCACTGAAAAAGGGCAATAACTCCTTAAGTGGTCAATTGACAATTTTGGTCATATTAACGTTTTTGTAGATTTTACTTTGCTGAACATTATCGCTGCTTACAATTTATATATATATCTATAATAATATTCAAGATAATAACAAAAAACTACAAAATTTTGTTAAAACTACCAATTCGGTGCAGCAACCCATCAATGGGTTGTTCGATTCGCCTGAAATTTTCAGAGCTGATAGATCTAGACCAATTGAACAATTTTACCCCATGTCCGATTTGCTCTAATAGATTTAGTTTTTGAAATATAAGCGAAAAACTGCATTTGACCCCTATGTTCTATTTTTAGCCATGGCGGCCATGTTTGTCAATGGATCAAAACTTCGGATACAATTTATAAACAAGATACCATAAGGCACATTTAGTTAAAGTTTGAAGGTAATTGGCCCAGTAGTTTCGGAGAAGATTTTTAAATGTTAGCAAACTTAATGAACAAATTGTGTAAAATTGTCTTTAACGGGCAATAACTCCTTAAGGGGTCAATTGACAATTATGGTCATATTAACTTTTTTGTAGAACTTACTTTGCTGAACATTATTGCTGTTTACAGTTTATATCTATCTATGATAATATTCAAGATAATAACACAAACCTGCAAAATTTCCTTAAAACTACCAAATTTAGTGGCAGCAACCCAACAATGGGTTGTTCGATTCGTCTGAAATTTTCAGGGCTGATAGATCTTGACCAATTGAACAATTTTATCCCAGTTAGATGTGCTATGAAAGCTTTAGTTTTTGAGAAATAAGCCAAAAACTGCATTTGACCCCTATGTTCTATTTTTAGCCATGGCGGCCATGTTTGACGATGGATCAAAACTTTGGATACAATTTATAAACAAGATACCCTAAGGAATATTTAGTTTAAGTTTAAATGTATTTGGCTTAGTAGTTTCAGAGAAGAAGATTTTTTAAATAGTTTACGACGACAGACGACGACGACAGACGACGGACGACGACGGACGCCAAGTGATGGCATAAGCTCACTAGTGGCCCTTCAGGCTCTGGTGAGCTAAAAAAGCGTATTGGAGATGGGACAAGAAAAACAAACAATAACAACAATTTTGTCTCAATCATTTTCAGATTGATCATACGCATGTGTCCCCCCTTTTTTGTAATTGTTTATAGACAAGATTCGCCCCCATTTTATAGATTGTTGCCCAACTATTCAGGCTTATACATATATTGATGAGAACAATATATATTTTAATTATCTAACACTGAATTATCAATTAGAATGGATATAAAAGTCGTAGGATACAGATGTCAGGCAATTGTTAACGACGATCGTTGTTTCTTCTTTCAGGAATACTTTTGTTTGTTGAAGTCGTTATTTCATATAATTGAATAAAAACTTACATTAATTTACGTATTTCAATCATTGTAAACCATTATCCGACGGCTAAATGATGATATAGGTCATCGCTTGGACATCCTCCATTTTGTTTTAAAACGAAAACAAACATTCAAATGCCCGGATGTGTATATCTTTTTCAAGCCGATCGCAAAACCATGCATATATATGTCAGGATCGATTATATATCTTAGATTATTTCTTAACGATTAAGTTCCGATGCTTGTTTGAAGTATCAAAAAATGAAAGATATATTAAACTATCATTTGAGTGCAAATTTCATAACATATATATGGGGGAACCAATAATTAATCGTGATTAAAGTTAGTGTACACTTTAACTCGGTTTGTACCGATTTAGTGCAAAGTGACATATATAGAAAAATGGGGGTATGTCACTTCAGAAATCAATATCTTTCTTATTCCTCAATAGTTTTTTACCACCAAGACCGTTTTGTGATCGCAATATATCGATCCTTCGTGTGGCATTAGTTTGACATTGCTAATATTTATACTTTTTTTTTTACATATACCTAAAGTTAAGGTGTACAGCTCAACTGTACAGTATACTGAGGTGTACAGTTAATGTCCATTTGTACCCCCGAGGTGTGCATCTTACTACCCAAATGTAGGTATATATATATATATATATATATATATATATACATATAGCACGCCTCGTAAGAATTAACATATTAAATCAACGAAAATGCGAAGTTTTGGGTGTACTAAAAATGTTAATGAATAAGGCGTGGCTATATATGATTAGTAAGATTAATGGTTGATGACATATGTCAAAGATTAAACACTGGCCAATGAAATACAACTTCTGATAGAATGATCTGGAGGAAAAAAAACTGCACGATCCTTACGATACGATTTCGCACCGACGGTTATAAATTTAGTCATGGCAGACGGATTTGACCTTAAAGATATTTTATATATAGACGATATTGTCTTGTCTCCAGCAGCGGCCGAATTAGAAAAAGAGTGTATTTCCGTCAGAATTTTGTTTTGAAAATTGATATTGTGGTCACTTGGTGTCCCTTTTCAGTACGAAGTCGCGTTAAGTATTGAGCGAGAATATTACATTTTCAACCTTACAAAGATACGACTATTGCACCTGCAGTTCCTATATTATGTACAATTTCTTATACCCCCAGCTTGTATTTTAATAGTTTTAAAGCACTCAACTTGCTATCCGTAGTCTGTCCATCGTAATTTTTTGTTTTCAAAATTGAAATTACTTGGCTTCCGTTTTCAGTACAATAGTTGCGTTAAACATTTTGCGGAATGTTACATCTTCAATAGATACGGCTATTGTGTCTGCAGTCCCTACTTTATTTACAATATCTTATAACCCCCCTCCCCCTTCCCCCCTCCCCCTTCCCGGATATTCGTCGTTTTAAATGTTGTTGTACACTGTGTCCTTAACTTGTTCACTTTAAGTATGTCAAAGCCTCCACGCCCAAACTACTAAGAAAACCAGGAGAAAACCATAAGGGGAATTTTTTATTAGTCTAAGGATAGTGGAAAAGCAACGTACGGGAGGATATATATGAAATATAGGAGCTATAGCACGTAATTGATAATAAACAACGTCAGTACCTGGAATCTATACTTTAAGACCATAATGTTTTATTTTGTGAAGTTGATACGGAATATTTATCAACAAGATCTTGGTACCTTCCGATGAACTTTTTTTCGACATATTAACCCTGGTTCTTCAACTTTCTGCTCAGACACTGGTGACGTTTTATAAAGTGTGAATAGCAGCTGCAAGCTTTTGAATACCGAATGAGTTGGGAAATGTTTATACCATATGCAGGTGAAGTTGGTATATTGCTGTTAAGGTGAGGGAAATTTATAATTTCAATATTAAAATCGTCTCGTTTGTCATAGATTCCGGTACTGAGATGACAGCGCATGTCAAACTCGAAGTATAAGTCTGAAATTGAGGCAAAAGAAGCCTTGTCTGTTGTTTCTTTAATTTCTAGTTCTTGAGGATAATTATATTAATGGAACCCAATCAGAAAAGTTTGGATTGCTAATGGAAAGAACATCATCAATATATCTGAATGTGAAATTAAATGATCTGCCTTCTTTGATCTTTGATCTTCTTGTTTTTGACATTTGTCTGAAGGAACTCCGACTCATTTGGAAATAAGTTGAGATCGGCAAGGAGAGGCGCACAGTTCGTTCTCATAGGAATGCTGACAATTTGTTAAAAAAGTCTACCCCAAATGACAGTATTGATTGTATGACTTCACACATGCTTAGGAAAAACCATTATATTGTTCAAGGGTTCGGCATAATATAAAAAAACGGAAAATATGTCATCATAATCCTACCATGAATCAAACAATTTAAAAATGCAAACAATTCTTAGTATGTATTGAAAGCATTATGTAACTTTGAATGCATAATTCATATTGTACTTCCCCTGGTTCACCTTTTAAAATCATTTATTGACAAACATTTAGTACTTTAAAAACTCTTATAGATAGGTTTCTGTAAATTGTTGATCAATTGAATGAATTTAAAGATATCTATGTAGACATCAATCAGACAGCATACTAACAACATCAACAAATAGACATCTAGAGGTCACCATACGGTCTTCACACAAAGACCATTATCTTAACAATTCGGTATGATCAAAGTGTCTCGAGTTTAAAAAAAGTTATATATTTATTGATTTATCAGAGCCTTTCAATGATCTTCCATTTGTCTTAAATCGGAAAACATTAAGTATAACAAAGAGCAAGCATTGACCGGATAAAACCCTTGTGACAGGCTCATGAACATGTAGCAGATTTTGTTTTATCTCGCTTCTTTGTTTTTGTTCAGTAAAATATCACTAGATACACAAAAGAACGTACATCAAAATAGTTAATAATAAAACCATTTTTATGTTTAGAAGTGATGTGAATTGAGTAAAAGAGAGAGCCGGAACATACCAACCCTGAAAGACAAAGCAACACGATACGACCACAATATGTAAATAGTCGAATGTTGAAGAAGAGGGTATCCACAAACACCTTAAGATTGATGAGCCTTAAAAATTACAGTGTGTTTTGTTTTGTGGTAGGTTGTGAGTTCGAATACCGCACGGTTTTTGTGGATTTCTGTCAGCAATAAACCATTAATTCATTGTTGAATTTAAATGTTTCAAACTTTTTTTCATCAAGAGCCTATTCGGTTAAGACGCTTTGCTCCTCTATTTAATAATCAAAGAATCATGATCAGATGGAGGCAAACCATTATTTGTCTGTTTAAGTGATAATTATAACTTTATTATTGGATGTTACACCTCTGTTTTTGTTTGTTTCACAATTTGTTGATTTGTTTTTTCAACATTAGGTTATGCCACTAACTAGTTTTATCAGATTGTTTGGTTCTTATTGCCACTTTTGAGCACAAGAAATAGACATAAATTTAAAACGGAATAAGAAATACTTTAACGTAAAAAAGCTACATAGTCCAGCACAATATTTCAATTCATTATTGATATTATTGTACATCTATATGCATAATTTTGTATCTTTGATTGAAAAATTGAAAGCTTACATCTTATCACTATACAAGGTGTATTACTTGTAATCTAATACATATTTTGTCCTGTAAAATATCAAATATTCAGTCACAAGTTAGTGATAAGAGTTAATTGATAAAAAAGTGACAGTCTTATCACGTCAATGAAACAATTTTACGGAACATTTTACATTTTTTGTAAAGTGACTCAATGATATAGTATCTTTTTGCGAAAGTTCATCTGTCACTTTTAATAATAAATTAATATGTTCTTAATGTATTGCTATTGTTATAATAACTAGAACACACCCGCGAAATCGCGGGCATTTAGAGCGTGGTTGAAAGTATGTAAACTGTTGTATGATGAATTTTTGTAAAAGATTTTATGACTGGAGAATTTCAGGAAAGGTATCAAAAGTCATAGGTACTTCGGGACAGGCCAATTGTTTTTAGCCCTCTCCCTTTTTTCCAAAGTCCCTCTTTTTTTTGTTTTCTGTTAATTTCAATTATTTTCGCGTTTTTCTGTATACTATGAACATACATATACTAAAAGTAAAGTGTATTTGCTATTTACTATAAATTCCAAGTTTACTATCCACTGCTCTCTATATAACATATCAGTGACCACCGCACATTTGTAGATAGTAAACTTGGAATTGATAGTAAATAACAAATACACATTATTTATAGTATATGTATTTTCATAGTATACAGAAAAACGCGGAAATAATTGTCCTGTTCCCAGATTCTTTTGAAAATTATGTTTAATTTTAAAACAGTCCTAAACGGAAATCTTGTCTATGACCTGAAAATCCGTCCGATGACGGAAACAATATCCGGACGCCTTTATTTTCGTTTTCTTCCCAAAATAACCCAAACTGAATAATCATAAGCGAGGATGACAAATGCGACTATGCATGGTACCTATAGGACACAGAGGCATGATGATTAATTTATTGTGGAAGGAAGAGAAGGACACACAAAATGAGGTCTTCTCATTTAATAGTGAAGATACTAAACATTAACTTGTTACTAAAACAAATCTGTAACTTATAAGGTAATTTGCATATACTCACTGGAATCATGGGTAGAAATATCATCATAAAACAGACTGCTGTTAATTAATCTTCTTGAATTTTTGATTAATTATCAGTTATTCATACGAAAAAGACAAACAACAGTTTACAAAATACCACAAGGAAAACTAAAGACTGAGCAACACAACCCCAACCATAACCTGGTGTTTTCTCGGGAAGGGTTATCATATACTGTTCCACATGTTAATAGTACAAAAAAGTAAAAAAGAGGCTCTGGGCAACACCTTAGAGATCGTTTTTTGGAAATGTGTATATGGACGAACTATATTATTGACGTGTTGTATGAAGAAGACTATATTCGGTTGTTTGTTTGTTTATTTCTTGTCAAGCAGCTGTCACTTTTAATTTGACTTACCAAGCTTTAATATGCATTTGCGAACAAGGCAGAGAGATAAGTACTTTTTCATGGAGAGAATGTAGCAATAGTGTTTAAAAGAAAAGGAAAGATGAAAATTAAAATCACAAAAATACAGAACTCCGAGGAAAATTCAAAAAGGAAAGTCCCCAGTCAAATGTCAAAATCAAAAAAACAAATACATCAAACGAATGGATAACAACTGTCATATTCCTGACTTGGTACAGGCATCGATGGCGCCGCATGATGCCGCTGCATTTTTGCGCCTGTCCCAAGTCAGGAACCTCTGGCTTTTGTTAGTCTTGTATTTTTTTTTTATTTTGATTCATTTATATGTTTCGGAGTTTAGTGTGACGTCCATTTTCGCTAAACTAGTATACATTATTGTTTTGGAGTCAGCTGAAGCCCGATTCCGGGTGCGGGATTTTCTCGCTGTGTTGAAGACCAATTGGTGGCCTTGGGCTGTTTTCTGCTCTTTGGCCGGGTTGTTGTCTTTTTAATGCATTCCCCGTTTCCATTCTCAATTTAATCGATGATATTTACGTAAAGTTGAAGTTGTTCTTACTCTTTCAGCGGTATTCTTTGAAATATTTGTTCGGTATCTTCCTTAAGATGTGAAAAATAGTTACGATCACACCTTAAAATGTTTACACATTCAATCTACGTATTACTGAATACTAGCTACGAATAATACTAATCGTGGTATGTTCTGAAATGCATCCATGTACCACTCAAGTTGTGGTAAACGTTTGGTCTGGTTAAGATCCTTACTGCTAACTATTGCACGAATCGCATAATGTTTGAATTTCATAATCAAATGTTTACAAGATTAATATGCATAACATTGGATCCTAGATTAACAAGGAAAGGGAGAAGAGTACTCCAACAATAAAATAGCGTAGCATAGAGCGAAACAGTATTTATATCGGTACACAGAATTTGCAAATCTTAATTCAAAGGTAAACATTAATAATGTAAAATTGAGAATGGAAACGGGGATGTGTATATAGACTGTTTTGAATTTGCATTAAATTGATGTTTTCTTTTTAAACAACAATAAGACGTCAATGGGCATATTATTTTAAAAGAAAACAAGAGTATTCATCATAAAAAAAACGAAAAAAAGTTTAAAATCCCTCCAAAAAAGAAAAAAAAGAAGGTTTTTTTTTTAAATTTTATTTCAGACGAAAATCTAGTGTTGATTGGCACGATGATTTCCACTTAAGAGTGGACATCTGACCATTTGTAGCAATTATTTTACATTTGTTCTAACCAAATAAGCCTAAGCAAACGATGCAACAATATATGTACACAACTTCATGGTATATTCCACAGAGTCATTCTAAATTTACACATCTTAAATAGTAGCTCCTGTTTCTCGTACTTTTTTTCTCATTGTTGAAGGCCGTACGGTTGCCTATAATTGCTTCCATCCATTTCACTTGAACGTTGGTCGATAGTTGTCTCATTGGCAATCATACTACATCTCCTTATATTTATTTTGATTAAAACGTATGCCTTATGTATCATCATACTTTTGCATACTATACCCATGTTTTAAGATATCATGGTTCCAGAGTAAAATCTGTTTGGCCTTTTTGTTATATCAATTAAAGGTATACTTTGCTCGTAATTTTTTTGTCGTTAAAGCGTTTGTTTGAACTTGCACCAAGCACAAGTGTCACGCCCGTAAGTCTTCCGGTTAAACGTATCTAAAAGGAACGTTTTACGTACGTTGCTGTTTGTCCTTAGCTCAACATCCATTAAAGTCCTAGTAAGACCATTGCTGGAATATGCTAGCTCTGTTTGGGACCCTTACTTACAACAAGACATAGATACATTTCTAGCATTGAAAAAGTTCAAAGGAGGGCTGCCCATTTTGTAACCAACAAATACAGAAACACCTCAAGCGTTGGTAACATGTTACAACACCTTCTATGGTGCAGCCTCTTTGATAGAAGAAAAGATTCATGATTGTTAATGCTATATAAAACAGAACACGAAAAGGTTGCAATACCTAAGAATAATAAATCGATTCCACAAAAAAGACATTCTAACAGTTTTCAAATTCCATCCTGCAAAACACAGTACAGAAAAGATTTTTTCCCGAGAACAATAGCCGACTGGAACAAACTACCTGATAACATCATAAATTGCACAACAGTAGACTCTTTCAAATCTTCAATCTCAAAACATCAATAATAAACTCACACATCACTATTCACTTCAAATTAATTGTATATTTTTAATTTTCAATTTCCTCTATTTTAATTTGTATGTATATTAATCTATGTTTTGTTGTAACTTATCCTCCTGTAACATAATCTTCAAGTTCACGAAGGCAGTGAAATGGATGGATTCATGGTCATGAATAATGTATTTATTATATTTATGGAGCTCGGGATTGCTCCATCATTCAGCAATGACGACAGTGTTGAAGACGCCGAACACGTATTATCCAATATTTAGTATGACTGCCTCGAGTTTGACGTCTAATTGAACAAGGCCATTCGTTATCTTTTATTCGAATATACTTGAACAAAAGAAAGGTCTATGTTAAACTTTGTAAACAAAAATAACATTTGAAAAGTTACGTGCGTCCGATGCGCTTTTCAGTATTAACCTTCATCAAGAACGCTCAAATTCAAACATTTCAAAGCGATAGTTTTTTTAAAGACATTAAAAACGCGTGGAGCTCAATAACCAAATAAACTCATCATAGGTACCAGGATTTAGATTTTAAACGCCAGACGCTTCGCAAACAAGAGACTCGTCAGTGACGCTCGATTCAAAACAGGTACTTTTGTTCTTATGTTGTGCTGTTACACTACTTTTATAGGTTAGGTAATGGGTTGGTCGATCGCAAACACTTTTGGCCCCGCCATATTCTGTATATGCCTGTCCCAAGTCAGGAGTCTGTAATATAGTGGTTTCCGTTGGTTGCTGTCTGCCATATTTGTTTTGCGTTAATTGTTTAGTACACGAAACAGGCCGCTAGTTTTCTTGTTTAAATTGATTTACATTTTTTTGTCATGTCGAGCTTTTTAGGGCTTACTATAAGGATTGTGTTTTTGTTCATTGTTGAAGGCAATACGGTGACTTATAGCTGTTTAATCTACGTCATTTGGTCTTTCCTTGATAGTTGTCGCATCAGATTGACACAACGCAAAGAAAGCAATTAATTTGTAACGTCTGCATGATACCCATAAAATCATTACAGTTTTTCATGCCTCGTGCTGTTGGTTTCAAATAAGGGTCTTTTACAGATGACTATACGGTATGAGTTTTTCTCATTGTTGAAGACTGTATGGTGACCTAAATTCTATTTAATTCATATCATTTGGACACTGTTGAAACGATGTCTCATTAGCAATCATACCACATTTCCATATATTATATTGTCATTGTGTAATTGTATTTTGCTTTACCTACTAGAATATGATAGTATTTGTTCAGAAATAGTTGTTTCAGAAAAAATATCATAGCAATTGAATATGATGCTTTCATAGTTTCAACTTATTCTCACCAACCAAAGAGAGATTTTTGCAAGCACCAAAACCAGGAATTTTTTTATTACAATGTCATTATCACTGTTTTTGCTGTCTAGATCGCCAGAATTTTCTACATCCAATGACAAATGACACTTCATATTTAATATGTGACTGCAGTAGTAAAGTTAAGGTAAAGCAAGTTATAAAAAGGCAAAGTGCAATTATGGTAGGTTGTATTCCAAAGGTATAATCAAAATATAACTTCAAACCAAATTTTAAAACCCCGAAAAGAGCAATATAATTATTGTAACTATATATTTATTACTTTCGCTGAAAAAAGTAACATTTGTTTTTCTGATTTCAAATTGTTGCATTGACTTTGGCCAACTATCTACTAGGAACAGATATATTTGGCATTCCAAATTTTGTAAATATGTTTTTGTTTACGAAAGATTAGCATTTATTAAAAAAAAACGTGGGATTTTACTGTTTGTGCATTCATTACATCTCGGACCTAAATCTGTTTAGGCCTAATTATGTTTAAACAAACTATAAAATTAATAGCCTTAATGTTGTTGAAACATAGAGTTTTTATTAAAATGTTTGTAAAAACTACTTAAAACCAAACCGTTAAAAAAGAAAAAGTGGTTAGAAATTGTATTTTTAAATCATTATTTTAGATAAAGTTTAGATAGATAAAGTTTATATGAATACTTAGAATTTTACCTTTGATAATGAATTTCCACACACCAAGTGTGATAGATGTCACACCAACACCGAGAATCGAAAAGGGTCTGCTATCTATTGCTGTTAGAAGTCCATTGCTGGTTGTTTCTGGATTCCCTGTACCAAACGTTATTACTCCACTTTTCCATGTAACCCATACCATAGTCATTTCAAAGCAAGCCAGAAGGTTAAGGACAACTTTTCGTGCCAGTTCAACAACTTCCCCGTCTGAAATTCTCCACATGATAATCAAATTACCATAGAATGCGAAACAAATTTCATAGAATTGAGTTCCTGCCAGATCAGTAGCATCTGTAAGTAGAATACAACCACCAAAGCAAGCAAATTCTAAGATGATTATATTTCCTGAAACTGGCGGGACCAATCCAAATGGTGTAAGGTTGGTGCAGCCTTTGTAGGCGTCTTTTGAAAGATCGGTCATTGTATCATTTAAAAATGTTTCAATATATACCTCATTTATACGATAACCTAAAAAGACGTAAATTGACATTAGTTGCATACAGTATAAATTGAGAAATTTAGAAGTTTACATTTCGTTGTTGGAAAATGTGTTGTAATCTGAGCTTCATGCTACAAAACGCCCGTTATGATCAATTACTCGGACAATTTTTATCGGTAATACCTTGACCCATAACTCTTATAAAACAGGAAGTCAATTCTATGAGTCACTTTGAAACTTGTCGGCTCTATTAATCAAATAGTGTTACATTTTGTTTTTACATCACAAGGTACACATAACTGTACAACATAAAAGAGCATGTCAAATTTAATTCTGATGAAAAGTTAAAATTACGAAGATAAGACATGCTTGCAAATTAATGAGAACACTATCCATAAAGACCAACTGGAAATTATGTGAACTATTACATATCACCTTTCGGCGCCTTTAACAGTGAGCAAATACCATACTCAATAATCAGCTATAGAAGACGGCAAAAAGACAAATGTGAAATAAGAAACATCGACCTGATTATACTGGTACTACAACGAGTAACACATGTAAAATGCCTGTAATTCACGTCCTGTGTGTGCCTGTCCCACGTCAGGAGCCTGTAGTTCATGTTCTGTATGTGCCTGTTCCACGTTAGGAGCCTGTAATTCATGTTCTGTATGTGCTTGTGCCACGTCAGGAGCCTGTAATTTACGTTCTGTATATGCCTGTCCCAAATCAGGAGCCTGTAATTCACGTTCTGTATGTGCCTGTCCCACGTGAAGAGTCCGTAATTCACGTTCCGTATGAGCCTGTCCAACGTCAGGAGCCTGTTACCCCACCACAATCTGTATGTGCCTGTCCCAAGTCAGGAGCCTGTAAATCATTGGTTGTCGTTTGTTGTTGTATATCAAATTTGTTTTTCGTTCATTATTTTGTACATAAATCAGGCCTTTAGTTTTTTCGTTTGAATTGTTTTACATTTGTCATTTCTGGGCCTTTTATAGCTGACTATGTGGTATGGGCTTTGCTCATGCCGTACGGTGACGTATAGTTGTTAATTTCTGTGTCATTTGGTCTCTTGTGGAGAATTGTCTCATTGGCAATCATACGACATCTTCTTATTTTTATATAGGCTTATAATTTGAGTCGTTAGAGACGTCTCAAGATACTAGTGTCACTTACCGTAACACGCTTACGCCGTTTGTTTTTATATTTATAACGTCAAGAGCAGATTTTCTGCGGAAGATTCATTTAACTTTTCCCTCTCTAAATAAAGCCAGAATCGTCAATAAAAATGGAAACTAAAAAACCGACGGACTCTAGGGATTTTAACGACAGAGCTGCTTCTTCTGATTAATCATCAGGGAGTGGGGTATTGAATTGGGAACAACTGTTTATTGATATTTTTTTATTCTGTTGAGCACGATCAACATACCTGTATCAATACGTGATTGAGTATTTGTACTTTCCAAGTCTTGTTCGAATTTGAATCAGTAACCTTGTTTCTTGCACTGAGAATACGTAGGGAACGCAGCAGCTAACATTTTGTGTTAAGGGGACAATTCTTTGGACATCTATATATATTTCATACAAATAACGGAACACAAATTTTATTTTAATTTTCAAAGTGAGAACAAGTACAAAAAATGTACATTTTTTTTTTATGTTAAAAACATCATACTTGTGCTAATTTTCTTTGTAGCATTTTTATCTTTAAAATCTGATATAAAGCTAAATTTCGCAATATTAACCGAAACGGGACATACCTCATGCGTCAGTTCATCAAAGGAGGGGGAAAGGGAGTAATGTCGCGAGAAAAAAAAATCCACTAGACTAATTTTATGTCGAACAGCATCAAGCAAAATGTAACGCTGGACAGGACACACTTACAATATTTTACGAGCTTTGGACTTTTATTCCTCATAACCTTATCATCGCACTGCATAATGCTTGCAATATTTAAAAAGATAAGCAAACAAGATTTCTTTTGATATATCGTCTGGTATTAGTTCATTGTTTATATTACTATTAACATATATTTTAGAATAGGTAGCGCACGTTTTTCTCGAAGTAACACCAGTAACGTGTGACGTCTCTTTACATCAGAGTCATAAGTGGCGCTCGAAACAAAACGATTGCAAAGCAAAATACAACAAAATCATAAAATTACTGAAAATGATGTGAAAAAGATATGAAGGGGACATTCAAAATTCACAAGTCTGAAAAATACTGCCATTACAATTTCAAGAAAAACCAAAAGACGACGTCAATTTTTTTGTGAATGCCTTCTCATACCTCATATGGCATAAGGGTTATGGGGTGGGCTTCGTGTTGCTTGGTCTTTAGTTTCCTATTTTGTGTTCTGTTAACTGTTGATTGTCTTTTGGCCTTTTTCTTTTTTTGCCATGGCGTTGTCAGTTTATTTTCGACTTATGAGTTTGAATGTCCATCTTGTTTCTTCTGACAGGCTCTCATTTCCGAAAGTTTAAATCAGGAAAAATAACAAAGGAATAATAAGATAAATCTTACCTAGAACCCCTTTACGATAATCGGCACAACAAAAAAGTCACAACATTCCTATGTCCTATTTTATGTTCTTAAGAACTATTCTATATCACTAATAATTTGTTTTCGGTGTAAATTTGTGTCCTTGTAGTTGTTAGCAGTATATATTTTCGTTATATTTTCAATAACAATTTCTAATTCAAATCTTTAAAAATAATGCCATATCTTGTTTGACACGTAGCAAATAGTTTTTTCCTATGAAATCAAATATTGAAAAAAGTCACGAAGTCACGGTATAGCTTACATTGATAAAGACCATTGATCGTTTTCCTTCCTTCGTAGCTTGAAAAAAAATGATATTTTCAGATAACTAGATCTTTGTAACTTAATACTTCTATTGTTTGATTCTAAAACAAACATTTAGTACTCATTTCAATTTTACTGTCTACACAACAAAGAGCAAAATACAATTGCATTGCCCCGCGTACGAGAGAAGAGGACATTTGTATACTCGTTTCTATCGTACGAGCATGTACGAGAGAAGGTGACATTTGTATACTCGTTTCTATCGTACGAGCATGTACGAGAGAAGGGGACATTTGTATACTCGTTTCTATCGTACGAGAGAACAGGACATTTGTTTACTCGTTTCTATTAGGCTAACGTTTTTGTTTATCGTAGTTTACTATGATTTATTGATTGATCGACTGTTGGTAATTAACCCCACATTGAATTTCAGAACTTTTTGCTATATCGGTGCGACTAGTTTTGACAGGACTATAGGCGAAGAAAGCATATTCAATATGAAGTTTACTTGTGAATTATATGCCAAACGAGGTTTTGACGCATATATTACGATGCACTGAATATATATATGTAGTACTGTTAGCAGTACGTGGTGTCGTTTACATATATTGGTTGGCCTAATTTTCACATGCTAGTTCTGATCATGTAATTTTTTTCTTGATGTTTTTTTTCTTTTTGTTCTCATTTTCACATGTTTTACATTAAAACAATTGTTTGTTTGTAAAGGAGAGGATTTAACGCTTTTAGACATATTTGATACAACCACATTCTATATTAGAATGACCAAGTTACGAGCCTGCAATTCAGTTGTTGTTGTTGGTTTTTGTTTGTTATATTTCCTTTTCGTTTGTTGTTTAATCACGAGCCCGGTCGTGGGTTTTACTCGTTTGAACTGTTTTAAATTTTCGAATGTCGGGGCTTTTTATGACTTACTATCTGATATCGAGTTCAAAACATGTTGAAGGTGATCATTTGGTACCCTGATGAATAGTTGTCTCTTTGAAACTTGTACTTTTATACTGATATTTAAATTATATATTAAGCCATTGGAAGAATTGATTTGATCGGCTGAGAATTGCTGGAAACAGTAATGTATTCCTATACATATATACAATTTATCATTTTGATCTTAACATTATCTGAAAACTTTGAACAATACATTACTTTGACAGGTTCAATTTTGTAGTTGATTTCAAGACAGTTTATAAATGTTGAATTATTCGAGACACTAAGTTATCCTATTCCAGGAATAAATTGTCTCAGCTGTATTTGACACACTTTTTCTGAAATTGTCGGTTTTGAATGCTCTTCAACTTCGTAATAGGTTTGGCCTGCCAACTGTTTTGATTCGAATGTAACTGATATGCATTATTGAGAGGAAATGAGCGTCTGGCTTAACAAATCATAAGCCTAGTATCTTTAATGAGTTTATTTGATATAAAATATGTAAATTACTATTAATTTATCAATGAAGTTCTTGATTGATTGTTGCTTTTAGAATTGTATCGAGCATGTCCATATTTACTTTGCTTTTTGCTAGCCTATATAGTCTCTGTGTGATTAAATCGTCTGTCAAAATAAGAAGGCAATAGTTATTATTATATGATTCGTTAATATTAAAATATCGTAAATCAATTAGGAAAAGACAAACAATGGTAATAAACATAACCATATGAGATCCCATAAACTACAAAAGGGGCGGGACCCGATTCATCAACAGGGTAAATGTCTCCTGCTATCCTTCAACTTCGGGTTCTCCATATAGATGTTCTCTCACTACATAACTTAAGTTTGGTGACTAGCTTAACCTCATCTATCCCACTACCTCATGCATTGACTAACATCATGACTATGAGGGTAAACAACTCTACGACAAAAGACATAATTTCTGCTTTCCAATTGCGTACTTTCCAACAACATCATCTGCATATGAAGTATATATCTTCCAGTTGATACGACATTCCAGAGCTTTCTTTTCCTATATCGATTTCATTGACAGAGAGTTGATGCTTACAATAGATTTATTGAACCATTGATTTGAAAATATGTATGGGTCATCATGATTTGGCTGACCGTTACGGAACAGTTGTGTCACAGATGACCACGGATGTGCTCTAATTTGTTGACTTAACAATTGATTGAGGAAAGGGGAGGTAAATGTTCGTGTTACTCTATCTATAGTTTTGTATGTAGTGTTTGTAGACTGTTGTTCATACTGTTGCCCGGTAAAGGTTCGTGTTACTCTATCTATAGTTTTGTATGTAGTGTTTGTAGACTGTTGTTCATACTGTTGTCCGGTAAAGGTTCGTGTTACTCTATCTATAGTTTTGTATGTAGTGTTTGTACACTGTTGTTCATACTGTTATCCGTCTTTTCTTTCAGTTGTCATGATATAATCAGATTATCTTCGACGTATGAATTTTGAATTCTACTAAGGTATATATCTACAAATAGTGTCATAATGGCAAGTTACAATTATATAAACACTATATAAGGCGACTTGATTTTCAAATGATTTACTTAAAGTTGGAAAACAGATTGATATGTAATCAGGTGGCGTTGGAGGGGTGTCATCCCTAATTCCCGAAAAAGATCCTTCCGTCTTCCTTTATTGTGTAAACAAAGGTAATAAGAAAGGTGTAGATACCAAACAGCAATTTAACAATAAGTTGAAAATGTCATGATCGACTAGAAAAACAATGGAATGAAAAACAAGTCGTCAATTCAATACCCCTTTATTTCAGATTTTTAATATTTTTTTTTATTTTGACAGATTCATTGCACAAACCAAATCTCAAAAAGGCCAGTAGACGTCAAATGGTACTTCAAGCATGCAAAATTGTCTTGAGAGCATTTAATTTTAACGACACGCGAGACAGGCACTCTTGTCTTGTAAGCATTTTGCGTAGTAATGCCATTCATAATCAAATTCTGTTTCAATTAATTCTCCACCTTCAATAAGTTCACAGTTCATAATGCGTCCATATCGGTAGTTGAATCCAATGCAGTCGTTAGACATCTGACATTCTAAAGCACAAAATGTTCTAATCTGTTGCGTTGATACTGACAATAAATTCGTGTAGCAATATGTATACGTAAGTGTGCAGTAATATCCGGTAGGATTGGCTAAAAGATAGATAACATTTATTATTAAAAAAAAACAAACATTTAAACTGTTGTGAATTATCTGAAAATGAAATACTAATGTTTCAGTAGGCCAACATAGGTTAAGGGACGTAACTCTTCCGGGTGCCACATGTGGAGCAAGATTTGCTTACCCTTTCGGAGCACCTGTGATCACATCTGGTTTTTGGTGGAGTTCGTGTTGCTCTCTAGTAAGTTTCCGTGATTGTGTTTTGTCTTTTGGCCGTTTTTCGGCATGGCATTGTCAGTTTGTTTTCGACTTGTGAGATTGAATATTCTCATATAGTTTCAACCATGTTTTAAAATATAATTAAATACTTTTTTTTAACATTAACAAATTCTTTATTGCACTATCTATTTGTTCACAACTGCCCTATTATTTAAATTCTGTATTAAATGAATGATTCAAAAGCATTAATTTATGAAAATAACTTATAAACACATTACTGAATTGTTTCCCAATGACTCACTTTTACTTTCTTACATATATATTTGTTAGAAAATAAAATGTTAAAATATCAGGGCTTTATAAAAAATGACACCAAATTATTTCATTTCTTCTTACATGTTACAATGCAACAGATACGCATTGCAAAAAAAAAATAATGTTATGCAGACATAATCTTTCGATCAAATGAGGTCTAAAGCTGGCATGTCAGAAACTGCTAGTAGTCCTTCGTTAATTTATGGTGATCATCGTCATTTCCAATAGTTTGGTTCTGTTACCTATGCTAGCGTCTGAATCGGACTTCTTCTGAACTAAGTTTCACTGTGCGTATTGCTGTGTGTTTGTTTATTCCACATTGTCCAGAGGTAAAAAATAAGGGGGGGGAGGGGGGGATGAGCTCTCTCAAAGCATGTGTAACCACATTTTTTGCGCCTGTATCATGTCAGGAACCTCTAGATTTTATGAGTCTTGTGTGGTTTTTTTTTTATATGTTAGATCATTTATTAGTATCTGTTTCGGAGTTTAGTGTGGCGTCTATTTCGCTGAACATATATAAATTATTGTTTAGGGGCCAACTGAAGACCGCCTACGGGTGCGGGATGTTCTCTGCGTTGAAGAGCCATTGGTGGCCTTGGAATGCTTTCTGCTCTTTGGTCGGGTTGTTGTCTCTTTGACACATTCCCCTTTTCTTTTCTAAATTTTAATATCTCTTCAGTAATCCCGAGGACATCAAAAACATAATAGATATGTTAAAACAAACCAAATGTAAATCCAATGGCAAGTAAATCCTGTCAAAAAATGAAAACTGTTAAAGAGGAAGATGCATTCTTGAAGTTCATACATTTTATTTAATGGTATAACTACAAATAAAGACAAAAAAGTATCCGTATAGTCATGCCAATGCCGAAGTACATACTGGGCAGGTAAAATATAGAACATTTTGAATATCCAATACATGTTCCCCTTTCAAAGAAAAAAAAAACATTCGATTTATTGGAACACATTTTTTAGCTTCTTCTTGTTTCCTGTATCACTAATAATTTGTATTTACCGAGCAAAATGTGTTTATATTATATTGAAAACTTTACAAGCAATCAATGCTCGTTATGTTTTGCTTTATTATTTTAAAATAGGTATCTGAATATTTGTCAATTTTGCTTTTCGTTCTTATCTTTTTCTATTTTTTTCTAAAATTGAATTCTCGAACTGTCGTCTTTTTGAAAAAATCTAGAGACATTAACCTCTCTCCAAAAAGGGAATTTGATCTTTCTTATCCAGGACTGAAAAGTATTGATAAGGTGAACTGGATGTACTTTTAGTGAGTCTTTTCCAAAGTTGAAATAAGGATTGGGATGACCAAAACGATATTTGTTATGTTATGTGAAAATTAGACACTTATCAAAAACAAGAATATTAAAGAAGCCCGATCATTCAATTTCACATTCAGATATATTGATGATGTTCTTTCCATTAACAATCCAAACTTTTCTGATTGGGTTCCATTAATATATCCCCCAGAACTAGAAATTAAAGATACAACAGACACGGCTTCATCCGCTTCATTTTAAGACTTATACCTCGAATTTGACATAAGTGGTCATCTCAATACTAGAATCTATGACAAGCAAGACGATTTTAATTTTGAAATTATAAATTTTCCCCACCTTAGCAGCAATATACCAACTTCACCTGCATATGGAATATACATTTCCCAACTCATTCGGTATTCAAGAGCTTGCAGATGCTACTCAGACTTTATAAACCGTCACCAGTGTCTGAGCAGAAAGTTTTATGTCAAAGGTTATGTCAAAGAATGTCTCGTCCTGTTTCTAAAAACAGTTCTTTGGAAGATACAAAGACCTTGTTGATCAATATTCCGTATCAAGTTCACAAATGATACATGATGGTCTTGAAGTATATATATTCTAGGTACTGACGTTGTTTATCATCTTAATTACGAGTTAAAGTTCCCCATTTTTTGTCCTTGTATATTTTTAACCTTTACTGTTTATCCATATTTGATTATATACTCATGACGTGGATAGGTACTTATACATCCCGCTATTTTGTTATTGTGGTATGGTCAATTTTGAGTCCTTGTCTTTCATTTTTGCTTATGTACTTTGTCTAATTACAATTTTGTGTTTCTTTGTTGTAACAGTTATTTGTTGTTATAGTGATTAAGATTATAACACAATGTTGACTGCTGTACCCCAATTTTTGACATTTTTACCTATTATGTCTGTTTGTTTTGCTCACACAATGTTGTCAATATAATGGAATTCTATGCGACTGTCATACAAGTGAGAGGTTTAGCTAGCTATAAAACCAGGTTTAATCCACCATTTTCTACATAAGGAAATGCCTGTACCAAGTCAGGAATATGACAGTTGTTTTCCATTCGTAAGATGTGTTTGAGCTTTTGATTTTTGTCATTTTATAAAGGACTTTCCAGTTTGAATTTCCCTTGGTATTTTTGTTATTTTACTTTTTACAGTTTTAAACTCCATGTCGAGATAACCAAAATGAACCATGTACATTTTTTTTCTTAAATCAGATAAAGCAATGTCTAATTTCCTGAAATATAATCAGTTCTTTTTCACTTTTTTTTTCTTACTATTTTCCTTCACTGAATCCGTGATATCAACTCAAATATTGAAGGATCGATTTTTGACTCTTATTTATTCTTTTACTAATTTAATTTAATTGATGGTGATATGGTTCCTGTCTATGTTTGTTACTATCCTTTAGTCCATTTAAGGTGGTACCTAACACTACAGGGAGATAACTCTTTAAAAATCAACTAAACGTTTTAATCACGTTGTATTGTTAAGGAAATATTAAGCTTCTCAATGATCAAAATTAGTGTTTGTCAAACTGCTATATAACCAGTGAATTTTTTCTGATAAAGTGGTTGGTTCAAATTATTTGAAATTTTTATATTTTTGTCAAAGGGTCAAAGTAAACATTTTGTCAAAATTTTAGGAAAATTAAACGAGCCAAATTAATATTAGTCAAGGTGTTGGGTACCACCTTAACTTATTTTAGTGTTATAGAACAAAAAACATCCTTTTCGTCATTCGTGTTGGTTTAAAGAAAGGCTCCGGTCAGTATAAAAGAGGAAAACAATCAATGTTTGCATTAAATGAAATAATTGGAAGTTAATTTTATATGAATAATTCATGATATTCAAAATTATAAAGACATAAATTGTAGACATGCGCATCTGGTGCAGTACACTTGGTACCGTAAATATTATATATTGCCAGATTTTTAAATAACCTGATAAAATTGCTACTGTTTCTGTTATTACTACTATTAAGTCGATACCTCTGCTGTTGTACTGTTATAACCCAATGGTATCACCATCCCAGTAACCAGTGCTTTGGTATTGCATGAAAATTCGGATATGGAACAATTTAAATTTGCTTTTAAGCGATCAAAGAAATCATTTTGAATTAAGGAATATATCTCTCCATACAAAGCTGATTACTTGATTGTGCAGATTTGGCAAAAGTTTAGGTCTTTTAGATTGATCAGCTCTTGAAGGTTGCTTACCCAATTTTGTCAATATAACGGAACTATAAACAACTGTCAAACAAGAGTGAGGGTTGGCTAACTAATGTAACCAGGTTTAATCCATCATTTTCTTCGGAAAATGCCTGTATCAAGTCAAGAATATGACAATTGTTTTTCGATTGATCCGTTGATTGAGAACATTTGAGTGTGTCAGATTTTAAGGACTTCCCTTTATTTGTATTTACCTTGGAGTTCGGTATTTTTGTTATACCTTTTTTTATTATATTTTGGATTTTTTTATATTTTGATCTCGCTTATCACTGAGGAAACATTTATTGTAGCAATGAGCATTTGATTGAATAAAATTGATGGCGTTAATGTTAAATTTATTTTCTGTTTATGTTAAGTTGAATTATTGTAAGCATTGGAAACACTTTTTATGCGCCACCTACGGGCATTATGTTTTTCAGTATGTGCATCCGTTCGTCCGTTCGTCCGTCCGTCCGTCTTTCCCGCTTCAGGTTAAAGTGTTTGGTCAAGGTAGTTTTTGATGAAGTTGAAGTCCAATCAACTTGAAACATAGTATACACATGTTCCCTATGATAACATCTGTCTAATTTTAATGCCAAATTAGAGTTTTGACCCCACATATGGCAAAATTTGGGGTAATTTGCTAATTTGCATAGCGGCCATTTTGCCTTATCATGACGGCAGCCATTACAATAGGATTATATAAGCCCTTTTAATAAAAATGCCAATATGCAAATACCTATGTCGAATGAACAATTTGTTCGCATATAGGTGAATTGTACGTGTTTTTAGGCTTCTGTCCGTGTACAAATGGACATTGTCTACTCTGAAATCTTTCGGCCTTTTTAGTTTAAAAATCGGAAGCGTAACCATTGTGTAATTGCTATATAAGATCAAATAAAATGACGTAAAATCGTAAAATAGCAAGATTCAAAACAGAAATACACATGCAAGAAGATATTGTCCATGATTTGTTCGCATATAGGGAAACACCTTGTAGGTTGAATTTTAAAGTTAAATAACTTTTAACTTACCTGCTTTCTTAAGTTTTCGGCCAAATTCTTTTTAAAAACATGATGATTTCAACCTTCCCATTTCGTAAAAAGTCAAATTTTAAGCATTTTCCCTTAGAATTACACAGCATTTTTGTAAATATCCGCCAAAGGAAGTTTTTAAAGATACATTAGTTTTAGATACATGACGGAAAAGGACTGGATTATCCGCAAATCTATAATAAATTATATTTTCAATCTTAAGCTAAGGGAAGTAATTTGATCAAAAGGGACACAGTCACGTGGTGCAAATGATTTAAATAAAGTACCTTTGATTTTGCCATATGACGTTCACGGTCCACTGAACATAGAAATTGATAGTGCGAGTGGGACATTCGTGTTCTATGGACACATTCTTGTTTCTTTCCTAGACATAGTGTACCTGAGACTTATATGGCACACATTTTCGAAATGTTAAGTTTTGGTTTGAAAGCACTTCAAATTTGTATTTGTAACTTCCTACTTTGTATTTGTAACTTCCAACTGTTTTGAATATTATATGCAAATGGAACACTTGTTTGGCTGGTATCTTTAATGTTGTAAGATAAGTTTTGATAACAAGATGTTATGATGATACTGAGATAATTTTACCTTTAATATTGACTTTCCATCCAGCCTTGTTAAAGGACGTGACGCCAACGCCGTGAACAATGAAAGGTTTAGAATCCGTTGTAGTTACTTCCACATTCATACCTACATTACCGGTACCAAATGCAATCACACCATCATACCAACTAACCCACACCGGTGTGTAATCGTAATTTCTACAAGTGAATACCTTTCTATAATCTATAACTTTTAACACCACGTTATCATCGCCTGTCATTCTGGATATGCCTAACAATTGATGAAAAGCAAGAAAACAAATCACATATGAATTGTTTCCTCCCAAATTGACGGCGTCATTGAGAATGATACAACCACCATGGCAAAAGGGGTACATTTCGACGCTGGTTACATTTTCTGAAATCGACGGAATCAGCCCAAACGGTGTTAAGTTTGTGTAGTATTTGTAAATGTCTTTTCCATCAACATAATTTGAACGATTCGTATTGGTACCAATAACAACTTCATTTATGCGGTTTCCTGAAAATGAACTTCACAATATATAATTGTTATGAAACAAAAGTACAAATGTAAATCTGTCATACATGCATATTTATTACACAATATTTGTACACTGTTGAAAAATGAAAACCATTATGACTAATGATAGCAACTGAAACAGTAACAGTAAAAAATACATTTAGCAGTGCGCTTTTGGTAGAAGAGAGGCGGACGTATCAAATGGATATGCAAACTTGTAAGTTAAAGATAAATTGATAACGCCATTGCAAAAAAATCGAAAAACGACTAAAAGAAAACAATTTTCTATAAAACAGAAAACAGAAAAACTAAAGCAACACGAACCCCACCAAAAACCGAGGTTGATCTCAGGTGCATCGAAAGGGTAAGCAGATTCTGCCTCATATGTAGCACACGTCATGTTGTTCATGCAAATACACATTCAGTGATAAGACTTCTTCAGTGTTGACCTGTTAAATGGGAGATAACTATTACAAATGTATTGAAAGTCAGTTGTGCGATTTACTTAAGTAGTTAATGAAACAGTGACTAAGCTTTTATATTGTTAACATTTATTGTTTAGAATGCAGCGGTATCAAAGAAAATAGGACAAATTTGACTTTATCTATCATTAAATTAAGAAGTTACATATTTTTAAAAGTTCAAAAATCAAGTTGATAAAGGTAGAAATTATCATTCATACATGTAACGTTTATAAAAAAATCGTTCATTCACAATGTTCTAAAAAAATATGTACTTTTGGAATTTGAGGTTCCTTGACATCATTTAGATCAAACTTTGAAAGTTGGAGAAATTTGGAAATGGAAAAACGTGAACAGAACATTGAAGTTGTAATGTGTCACAATGGTCAGTGCCAAGCGTTAGGTTGTAATACACACGCCATTCGAAGAGAATGTATGATCTGAACAACTATTCTATATAAATAAGGAGATATGGTATGATCACTAAAAAAATTGGATCTTACCAACTGTAGGTCCGCAACAATGAGCAAAATTTATACCGCATAGTCAACTATGATAAAATGTGGAAAAAGTCAAACGAAAACACAACGGGCTTGTATATGACTAATGTCAATACTAAGATCGTAAACATACCAGGTAGAGAAACAAACAAAACAAAATACTATAACTATGACATAGAAAACTATTTTCCACGGCGGTACATATATCTGGTGAATACCGAACGGCATAAACAAAAGTAAAATAAGCTGATAAATTGTCATGAATGAAAAACAATTGTCTTACCTAAGACCGCTGTAAAAATAAAAACACAGTCAAAAGTCACCATGAAACATATTACCATCTTTCTGCAGGAGTAAAATATCACCAGTAATAGAATTTAATGCCTTTACATTCGTTGTACTGTGTGTGCCTGTGTCTGCAAGGTATTATTCAATACGCATTATTTATCAACTTTTGTGTCTTTCGCTGTAAAACAATCCAGAACAGATATCGGTTTGTGAATATTTTGTGTCAAAATAAGTCATTTCAACTATTATCAATGGCATGTATATTTATAATTCAATCCATGACATATGACATTTCGACTATCTATTTTTGATATATAACAAACGTTTTTTTCTTTAAAATCCAATATATCAATACACGACATTAATTGCGAAGTAAAATAACAAAAATACAGACCTCCAAAGAAAATTCAAAACGGAAAGTTCTTTATCAAATGGAAAAATCAAAAGCTCAAGCAAATCAAAAATATGGAAAACAACTTTCATATTCCTGACTTGATACAGACATTTCCTTATGTAGAAAATGGTGACTGATAAATTAATGACTACCTTTTTGCATTCTTTTTCTGATAGATTAATGACTAACTGTTTTTGGCAGATAATATTTAGATAGAATCTGGTTTTTTTTTTATTAACCTTTTTTAGACATCAATAACTTTGGAAAATAACATTCATGGAATTTCATTTTTGGTTTGATAGAAGAAATTTCTTCCAACTTACTAACTGCCACAATTATTTCATTTCAGGTCTATGTCTATTAGAAGAAATTCTTTCCAACTAATTTATAAATACATGTATTTCATTTTAGTATTAGTTTGATGGAAGAAATTTCTTCCAACAAAATAACAGATACATGTATTTGAATTTAGATCTAAATGATGGTCTGATATAAAAGATATTTGTTCCAACTTACTAACTGTCGAAAGTATTTCATTTAAAGTCTACTTAGACAGTGCTGTAATATTTAGACAATCAGTGTCATAGCTAGGCCATTTTTAAAAGTATGCCCGAATCTCGGCCAGGGGACTTAGGCCCTGGTATGGGTTGCCAGGGAACGAAGCTCCCTGTAAGCCCACGCGTTTTCGAGAAAGAGATACAATTTCAGTCATTAAAAACTCACTAATAGCAACATATTTTGGAGACCATATAAAATTTGAACTGTCAGAGAAAAACATGATATTGTGCAATTCCAACATTTTGTATCGACATATTGTAGGACTGTGAATGTACATGTATGTGTATAACAATAACATTTAGTTGGATTTCAATTCATTCATAACAAAATCAATATTTATACCGATAAAAAAAAACAATATTCAAAGATATAAATACAGTGTTGAATTGGCAACTTTTAATTGCAATAAGAAGACCATAAAATAAGACTGATCGAATAACAATGAGATGAAGAACAACGATCAAGAGTTTTTGTCGTTTTTTCTAAACTTTGTTGAAGTCTTTTCTTGCTTGTTGTTAGTGTAATTAACAGATACCAAGATTAAAAATGCTACTGACTTTCTCTACTCTTTCTGTAATCAGTTGTGAAGAGGTTCCATCCTCTGTTGTTCATTGATAACCTTTACCACTTATACAAAAAAAAACAATCATTCAAATTAAATATACATTTTATTACACCAACTTGTATTTACATTTTCATGACAAGAATATACATTTTTACTTTGTGGCATTACTTTGGCTACAGAGTATTCTATAATATTTTGTTGATGCGCCAGGGTGACTACCGATTATCTATACACAACGGCTATCAGCTGACCTATGTTGGCATAGTGTCATAAAACCCCTGTTAGTTAAACACGGTTACACCACCACCTTCCATGGGGAGTGACCGGGGAAAACACTCGTATTACCCATGTTACCAATGCTCCAGTTATTAGTGCCCCACCTGTTGGTAGGTGTAGGCCTCCCCTCTAAAAGATGAGGTGGAGGAGGTCCCAGAGGTACCCATCTGTAGACCCCACCGTTACCACTAACCACGTTTTCCAAACCTGCAAGTTGTAGAACTTGTCAGGCCCAGAGCAAGGGCCGAGTGAAATAATCCCCCAAATCACTACCAGTCTCCCTGGACCGCCAAATATAAGGGCCCAAGTTAGTTACCAAATCTGATTTGGGTTCTCACCTCCACAAAATTTTAATAATTGAAGCATTGTGGAAATTTTTTTTCTGTTCCCAGGTATCAATTAAGTTTTTGACCACCTTACTCTCAGCTCCAGGACTGTTTTCTTAACTGAAATATCAGCAATTGTTAAGTTGGAGCCATTTATAACAGACTTATTTTTTGAAGTAGTGATTTTCCCTACCCTAAGCAAACCAAAGAAGGCAACTGAAAAAAACTGCTGAAAATAAAGCAGCTTCATATTTATTTTTACATACTTTATCTAAACAACTTATCATATCTGATAACAATTGCACTGTAATTGGTGCTCTAATGTCATTACATTTCACTCCTTGAATTCTTTTTATTCCCTCTAATGCCTTGCCAATTATAAAGAATTTTGTAGTATCCTGTATGCCTTGTATATAAGATGATATGGTACCCCCTGAAAGACCTTGTACTGACAAAAAAGCTATAAAGTTTAGCAAATCATTGACTGGCACTGGCCATAGCTGTTTCAATTTGTAAGATGATCTAAAATTACAAAGTTTTGACAGAGCCAGATTGTATGATTTTTGTGTATTTTTGGACACACCTTGGTTGACAATATAATCCGCCACCTGACTTAAATGTTCCAGATCTGTGTTGGAATTTTGGTTGGCCACTGGTCTGCTTCTGGAGCTAGGCTTCTGAACTTTTCCCACTGAGAACGAGAAAGACAATCAGCAATATGGTTTTGTTTTGAAGGGATATAAATTGCCTTAACTGACGTATTTTTTTTAAGTTCATTAAAACCGTTTGTCTTACTTAAGTCATAACTCTACTTGATTTGCTAGTTTTCATATTTATAATTTGAACAACCGCCTGATTATCAACATGAAGAATAACTTTTTTGTTAACACAATATGATTCCCAGGACATAAGTGCTGCTACAACTGGAAACAACTCTAACAATGTCAAATCTCTGGTGATTCCAGTTTCAACCCAATGTTCTGGTCATATGCCTTGGGCCCACTGACCTGCAAAATAGATTCCGTACCCACCTTTGGACCCCCCTCCTTGCATTATCCGTGAACAACTCTATTTTTTCGTTTGAAACCCATACATTGTCGGTTATTACAGTGACATCATTGTGTTGTTTTAAAAAGTCTAACCAAACTTCTAAATCGGCTTTAATCTGCTTGTTTACTCGAATTTTGTAATATGATTTCCTTACTCCCATTGTTGAATTTATGAGTCAGCGGCAGAAGGTGCGGCCTGGAGCAACCACCTTGCAAGCAAAATTCAGGAGCCCAAGAAGAGATTGCATGTCCAATAATTTTAGAACTGTCTAAGGTATCTCTGATTTTTTGTGAGAGTTTGACAAGTTTTTCATTTGGAAGCCGCATGATTAAATTTTGCGTATCAAATTCTATACCCAAAAAAGTGAGTAATGTAGTAGGCAAAGTAGTCTTGTCACTAGCAAGAAGAATACGTATTTCATCGCATACCTCTTGAGATATCTTCAAAGTATTGCCAACTTTTGACGTTTCGCTCGACTCGACAAAAAGAAAATCACCTAAATAATAGAGGATATTATCATTTCCACTTTTTTGCTGTATTATCCAATGCAAAACGTATGCAAATTTCTCCCAAAGGGCACAACTGAATGAAGCCCCCATTGGAACATTTATTAAGATAGTATTCACCCTGAAATTTTATCCCCAACAAGTCAAAATCCTGCGGGGCAATAGACAATAAGCGAAAAGCCACCTTTACATCACACTGGCTTAAACGGGCAAATGTTTTGTGTCTATTAATCAAACATGGTGCTTCGTCCACTGAACTGTACTGCACTGAACAATGATCTTTATCAATAAAATCATTTATTGAATTATTCTCAGGATAGCATAAATGAATAAGTCTAAAATCCCCATCCTTTTTTGGGGATACCTGAAGTGTGGGAAAAGGCGGGAATCTGAAAGGACCAGAAATGCGACCAAGTTGAAAATTTCTCTTTCAAAATGTTGGGTAGCCATATTGCACTTTTTAAATTGGAACTTTCCCTTGTTTCCCTGAAGCCAAAATATTTTAATGAAAAACCATAGTTGAAACCAGATATAATTTCATGTGCTACATTTTTATGTGGGTGAAATTCTAAATAATTTTCCAAGACAGGAGTATTTCCTAATGAATAAATATTAATACTTTTTGTTACGTCTTCCTTGGGCCCGGTTATTACATTGAGCCTTTCTGTGTTTGCCATTGCATATTTCATAAACATGTTTAAACGTACAACGAGGGAAGTAGGGGCAGTCATTACCATTATTGTAGTATTTACAGGACATATTTGTACGACCACTAGTTACCTGTGATTGCTGATTTGTTCTCGTGTAAGTGTTGGAAAGTGTAGCTGCATTTGAATTATAATGACCACGATTTTGTGTATTTGTTCTATAACCCTGTGATTGCATTGACGTATTGGTTTGTACTGTGGGAGATGTGATGTGTAATAGCCAATATTCACCGTGTATATGTTCCCCAACATAAATTTGGATTCTTTTCTATTTTTAGCCTAAATTGCTCGTCATAGGTGGCCCAGTTTCCTGACCTCGTTGCAGCTAATCTAATATCACGCATATATTTTAACAATTCCTGTGCCAGAGTCCTGTATTTCTCAATGTAAACACTCATAAAAACCATGAATGTTGAAGTCCATTCGTTTATGGACAAATCAATAGCCTCTTGTGTCGGGTGAAATCAATTGTATTACGTGCCATTTCAAAATTTGTGTGTGACGGGTCGTGCATAAAAGGGAGGAATGCCCGTGCATCCTCCTCCGACTCATTACCTGATAATATGTCAGCTTCTTCTTGTCCTTGTGTCTCCACGTGTTTCACCTCGGTCTCTTGTCTTTTCCTGTCCAATCGTTTACGTCCAACTCCATCCTTCTTTTGTGTCATGTATACGGTCCTAACTCCCTGTCCTCCTTTCCTGCAGGTCGTCTGCCTCTTCTTTCCAATGGCCCTTGATGGCGATCCCATGGCATTTCTTTTGTTTTGCATATTTTGGTTTTAAATAATTCAACTATTTCCTGCAGCACCTGCTTCGTTGTCGACAACAAATTAACAAGTGCCAGATACAGGAATTCCAAAATTCAAATTCCATGTGAGAGCGCCATCTATTGCGATGCCAAATATGGCAATGAGCTAAACAGTGCAACACCCACACAAATATTCGATTGAATTAAACCAGCTTATTGAAAATATAAAATTTTGCTAATCTCTATTAAAATAAGTGTATTTAAATGATCGATAAGTTACCGGATCGTATCTAAGTTTACAGGCTCGGTAAACAACATCACCGTAAAAATTAGCATGTGCTATCCCGTTTTTAATAAAAAAAAATTCACAGCCAAACTTCCAAACCAAATCTTTGTATGCATAAACGAATTTAGTAAAGATTTGGTAATTTGTGGTAACAAAATCCTTGACTGAATAATTTACCAGTCATACATAGATTACGTTCATTAAAATTCAAAACGCCACTGCAAACATTGCGAACGAGTTGGGCTATATGCACATTGTAAGATGGTGTCAAAAGAACATAACCGTCAAAAAAACAAAAATAACAATATGGAACGAAAAATCATCCCTCCTGTCGTAAATTTTAGTAATTAGTTTATTTCCTATGTTTTATGCATTCATTGTGTCGATTTGGAATCTAGAGATAGTAAAAATGAAAGTCTTCATTTGAAAGTTGTCGATCTATAAGTTATTTTCACTTCCTCTAATTTTCTTTCCTTTTTATGCGCAAATTTCTTTAATGGACACATTAAATTAAAAAAAAACCATAGATGGTCTGATGTTATATAAAAATACAAACCACAACATATCGTATTTCAGCTTCGATATACTTAATAAAGATAACTTCATTAGAAATATTTACATTTATTTAACAATCAAATGTAGAGGTTTGAACAATATTGTGAAAAAAGTTACCAGAATTTATTACGTCACTTCATATGCTGTGTAATGCTTAAACCATAGAACATGAATTTTGATAGACAATGAGAATAGAAACGGTGAATGTGTCAAAGAGACAACAGCCCAAGGTTACCATTGGTCTTCAACACAGCGAGCCCCCAAACAATAATGTATACAAGTTCAGCGAAAATGGACGTCACACTAAACTCCGAAATATACAAATAAGAAAGTCAGTTATAGTACACCAGAGACATATCACTGTTTTTGTCCTAACAATAATTAGGTAATCGTTATTAAATTAGAAAACAATTTTCACATTCGACAAGTCACCATTGCAACAGATAATGACGAAATTTGTACTTATTGTAAAATTGTTTGATAAGGCTTGCTTCACACCAACTTTTTAGTATATTTAGCTGGGATCGGAAAAGCACGTGCGCTCCCTAGAAACAACTGAATAAATTTTGGTGAGATTATGTAAATAGTTATAATAAAGTTTTTCTAAAATTGTTAAATTGTTTCTTGGCTGCGCACGACGTTTCCCGAAAGGAAGTTTGAACGGAAAACTGCATATATTCAGCATTTTACTTTATATTCATGAAAAAGGCATATATTAAAAGACGTAATTTTGACGTCATTACATTCAAAAATATGACGTAAATCATTTAGATCTCTTGTTCTTATGCATTTCCGTACATTATGTTAAATTCTAAATAGTTCTAAAAAACTTCATTTGGTTGGGCCGAAAACGTACCTTAACGCCCCTACATTAGCTGTGACAGTCTCAAGTTAACATTTTAATGTACGAGCACTATTAAACTGACGTTAGCACAATAACTCGGTTAGCGGACATACAAAAAAAGTCTGGTAGAACATAATTTATTTTTTTAATTTTAATTGGCTTTGCACTAACTTTCAGTAACTGGTAGTACTCTTATAACGGAGTGTCTATTGTGTTTATGTAAGTTGTTGTTGTGCCTCGTACGGATCTATTGAATTAAGCCATTTGCAACTGAATTCTACAGCTTGTACTTATGTTGTGCTGTTACACAACTGTCTCACAAACATATTTGACTCGGCCACATTCTTAATGTGCCTGTCCCAAGTCAAGAGCCTGTAATTCAGTGGTTGTCGTTGGTTCATGTCAGTCGTATTTGTGTTTCGTAAATTGTATTGTTATGAATTAGGCCTTTAGTTTTCTCGTTTAAAGTTTTACATTTTTCATGTCCGAGCCTTTTATACCTGGCTAAAAGGTATGGATTTTTCTCATTGTTGAAGGCCGTACGGTGACCTCATCTCTTAAAAACTAGCAGTTTTTAACGATTATTGTACAGTTGATTCGCTTTTCAAGTATAATTTAATTTAAGGATGACGACGATCGTATTTCATCTTGAGGGAAGAGGCTTTTTATATATAGTTCACCATGTTGGTGATGACTGATAGTATTCAATAGTCATATGAACAGTATGACGGCAATTTGATTATTCAAAATAATGCTTATTTTAAATTTATTTAGTATGTTATATAATTAACAAATAAAGTCCAATTCTTTGAAATACGTACATTTTACTAAAAAAAAAGGAAGAAAGAATTCATTATGAATTTGATCAGAATATAAAATTGTAATGTTCTAAATTGTTTATTTCTTGCTCAATGAATAAATTGTTTTCCCTTGGAATACTGTAAGCATGACCTTCGCGGTACTGATTTCGTTAATTGGAATGCTAAAAATGTCCTTATCGACAGCATCAACATCAGCAGCTATACAACGACCTCAGTAGCCAACTTCATTCTCTTGTCGCATTGCATAAGCTGCATTTACTGTTCTCATTTCTATTGCAGATTTAACAGAAATTGACTGCGGATCTCTCTGTGTAGTATGCTGAATAATAATAAACGGGTTAAGACTACCTACATCCCAATCGCTACATAGTGTTACGACAGCACCTGTACCAGCAAACTTTTCACTGGTATAAAATCTTTAGCTCTGCCTTCACATACTGCGTGTATAATTGTGTCTCTTTCCTGCGGTAGAGTTAATATACCAGTAACCTTGAATTCAGCAATTACACCAAATTCCTAGAATCTGGGAATATCGCGTTCGTTTACAATCTCTAAATGAGTCATGCAGTGACGGATGCCCTTTATTTCTTTTGTTTTTTTTTTTCAATTGCATGTAAAACCTCTTGCACTCCACGGTTACCTATTTCATGGATATGAAAGTCAAAATCTTGAAGCTGTAATTTTGCAACCTATCCTATGTAAAATAATTCAAGCCAATGTTATTCACTAGACCAGGTAATTGAAGATTTTTTTCATACGGTTCCAACATCCAGCTGTTGTACTATCTTCTATTCCATCTGAATATACTTTATTTCGTTGATTTAAAAAAAAAAACAAAAAAACTTTTGTTTCTGTTATAACTATTAGTATGCAAATCTTTCAACTTTTGTATTTGCTCTGTATCTTTCATACTAGTATACGCCCATAGTCATAAAACAGTTCGAACAGTTAATTTATCATCATCCCATACCCTTTTCCAAGTTCTATGATGGTTTTGTTTCCAGTATGTTCTTGCGTCGCATTCAGATATACAAAAGGAAGATGCTGCCACTGCAGACATGAAATGCACAAAACACTTGTTTCTTTCATTCCCAGCGTTTTCAAAAGATATTCGGTCAGTTTTCGAATCTTTCATAATTATACAACCAGTATTAATTTAAAATGTCTTTGGAGATTCCAGCCCTTTTCAGAGCTATGGAATTACCCCGTACGGAATGAGATGTTTCTCCCATTGATGACAGGATGTTTATTTATTACTTCGTCAATAATTTCTTGGGTGGTCCTTCTTCATTTTCAATAAAGTCCAAAATAAATTGAATCGAATAACCGAGACCTAAAACACAACCAGTTGCATCATTGGGTGGTTTACATTGATAAATTGCATACTTAATGTGGTCGGGAGATGTGGAATCGATCATCCTCCACCGAGCTTTGTCATAACCTCTACAGGGTGCATGTGTACATCATGAAAACTGGGTAGTATTGTTTACCCTTTTAAATCAAATATCTCGCTCAGTTCTGAAAGAAACATAGGTTATATGATATTTTGATATAAACGGATTATTTACGTACAGAACGTCTCCAAAGTAAATGTACAATGAGAAAATGTACTCCAATATCAAAGAAACGTGCATCAAAGAACGTAAGAATATCATTTAGATATTTTGAAAATTTTTACTACCAACAGACTATTAATGATTGGTAAAGCTATCGAGGCAGAACCTGCCTACACGTCTAGAGCTCTGGAACTTTTTTTAATTTTCTGCCGTTTATTTTTGTTGTGTGTATTTTTTTTTGTGTGACCTAACCTTTTTTTCTGTTCTTTATTAACATGAAAAGAAAACTGAAATGCGCCAAAGAGTTGGAATAATTTTCGTAGTTACTCTGTTAACTGACAGTCAGCTTAACATTAAAATAAAACTACGATTCAATTCAAACTATCTTCGTACTTATAAGCTTCAAAACACAAAAAAAAAATGTCGAAACAAGTTTGAAGCAAAGTTAATTTTACTGTATAAAAATGTCCAACAATCTTTTGCAGACGCTTTCTATTCAATATATAATAACGTTAAGCACACCATCATAAATACCGATATATTCTATAAAACCAGTGTGATAATTAACACCCATTGCCTCTACAGGATTTGAATGCTATAAATCATCTCATGGATCAACAGTATAAATTACACAGTATGTGTAAATATTGAATCTTTCTAAATTCCTATAATATCTGCCACAAAATGCTACAAGAAAGTACATCAACTCTATGATGAGGTTTTCTGAATACTACACTTTCAAACGTTCTTTAAGATTTTAACTTTCAATTGATAAGCTGACCTGGAAAAACAACAAAATGAGATTGTGATGTTGTGCTATGAATTAAACTATCAAAAATAAAGCCAATGTTTGTACCGATAGAGACCATATTTAAAGATCTTAGTTGCAATGCTAAATTGGTAACCTTTAAGAAATAGTCTATTCAATGGAAGAATAAATTAATATGCAAAGTAGCTTCATTTACTACCCATATAACAACATTTCCATAATAGATTGATGTGGTAATACACTTGTTATACGATTTCTACAGTCAAAGTTCCAAAACAAATCTAATGAAGAAACTAGTTTCTCATTAAGCTCATAAGACGGACTAAACAGTTAACAGCATTGCATATAACGAAAGAAGACGAAAAGACAAATAAGTTTATCTATCACTACTTAAGACTAAGCAACACGAACCCTACCAAAAACTAAGGTGATCTGAGGTGCTCCGGAAGGGTTAGATGATCCTTGTCCAATAATGGCACCCGTCGTGTTAATCAGTTTGTATAAAATTAATCAAAAACGTTTTATTTTTTCAGTTTTAAACAGTTCACGTTCAGTGATATCTAAAACATCACTACAGACACGACCATATCAAACGATTTGAAATATACATTGTACACACCGCACGGATGAACCAAAGTAAATTGCATTACACATTGTATACAGTTTCAGTGTTGACAATTATTGCTGTTACTTTAAGATGTATTCAAGGTAAGTTCCTTAGATTTATCCGCAGTATAATAATAAAATTTCGGATTATTTCAAGCAGATCATCAGTGTAATGGCAAGCGGTAAACAACTGTTTCATTTCTTGAAGCATTTAGTATTTCATTCCAAAATACTAGAAATTTCATAAAATATTTCAAAAACGATAATTTCAAAATTTGGTTATTACACATGAATAGGCCATTGGATACTACGAAAATCAGTACAGTGACATCGACAAGTAATGATATATGTAAAACCTGGTTAATTTTATAATTAATTCAAAATCATTGTGAAAATAAAAACAAAATAAAGAAAAGAATTGTTAAATTTACTTTTAAGAAATGCAAAACGATAATTTTTATAATCCTCTTGCATTCATATATTATCTGAGCTTACCTCTTAAAGACGTTCAGCCATTTTTGTAATCTTTTATATATATAGTCAAACTTTGTGAATACACTAATGGTTTAAACATATTTATTTGCAAACCAAATCAAATGTGTTTTCAAGCTTTGATTTATTAATCATTCCATTGCCTCTTTTGATAAAATCCAGATGACATATATAACTTGGAAGGTTCAACAAAAATTTTGGTAGTTGATAGTAAATTGACAAAGACGCCGATGGACAATTTGTGTAGTTGATAGTACATACACTTTCTAGATAAAGAACAAATTTAGTAAAATATAAATACAAGGGTAAACAAAATGGAAACAACACTGTAAAATCATTTTGCGCCCGAATCGCAAACAGGACCCACCTGCACCAGGAACGCCCCAAGGGTAAACACCCGATAGCGGGATGCATTATTACCGAGTAATGTAAATAGTCATACGTCCAAACGAAACATAATAGTACGAAGACAAATCAAGGGAAAACTGTAACGTAAATAAAATAATAAAAAAGTTCAGCATCTAGAATCGATAACTCAAGACCATCTCGTATTCTTTGTGCAGTAGTCACCGATTATTTATCTATTTAAGGAATGACTGTAATATTTTTTCTGTCTATGAAGAAATAACATCAAAAATGTGGTGCACACTGAATAACCCGCGTAGCAGGTTATTTTAAAGTGTGCACCACATTTTTTATGTTATTTCGAATAGACAGAAAAAATATTACAGTCATTTCTTATAATTTAATTCTTAATTCCATTTTAAACCGGAGTAAATCATGAAAAAACGTTGATGACGTCAAGGTCACATGACAAAATTATGTCTATGAGGTGATAAACAAAACAACGTCAGCCAATCGGAAGACGCGTTACATCCAAAATTAAATTATTAGGTTTTGATACTTTTCGGTGAACTTTTTGGGAAAAAGAACGAGACGTCAATTTTATCTTTATTGCGCCGTACGAGATTTTTACAAACGGGCAAACAAGATGTTTCGATATCAATCTATCACTTGTAAAACCTTCAGTTGTGTGTAAGTTGGTGCATTAAAGTGAAAAGTAAGCGTCTTTTCCGTATATCTAGTCTAACAGTTATATATGTTCAAGTAAAAACAAAAGAGGAAATTATTTTTCCATAAAACTGATTAAATACTAAAAGACTATTTTGTGACAATTTAAAAAATATGTTATTTTGATTTAATACAGTTATTTGCGATCTTCTCCATTTGATTTGTATTAATTTTTTAATTCGGAATTAGCTCTTTTTGAATTGCACAGTGACTTATATTTAAAATTATATATGCAGCATATCTATCGAATTTGTGTATACGTTCTCCTGAACCTACCTACATATACACATGTAGATACCAATTCTGTACGTGTTCCAGTGACGTATATTGCCAGTTGAAAAACGATGTTGTAAGGTGCGTAATTTATTTCATCGGCAACATTTCAAACGTGTAATTTTTAATTATTTCTTAATACCATGAACTTATCTTCAGTAGTATATCCTTATCTCAATGTTTGCAAAAGAAAGGTTTTTTTTACCAATATATCTTTCAAAGAGATTACGTTGCTTAAGTTTTTAATCTGTTCAAGCTATGAAAAGGCGTTATATCTGGCAGATAGCTGGGAAAAGTGATATTCCTTGTATTAGCATGTGCAAATCAGTTCACCCACTGGATACTGAACATATTAAACTTAAAAACAGAAATAACTGTTTTCAATATGGTACTAATACATACATCACAAAGACAGAAGTCAGAAGTTAGAAGAAACTGCATTCGAGACTATATCCCTTGCTTTTGTATACATAAAGCATACACATCGCTTTAAACATCAGTAAATGTTGGATTGATTTTGAGGAGACGCTTGTCAATCTCTTAAAAAAATACGACAACATTTACTTATTATGTTTATAGTTGAAAGTAGATGTGGGCTATAAATTCAATGACACAACAACCCAACGAAACTAATAACAAAAAGACATCTAGAAGTCTAATTTGTGTTGTTGGACTCCTAACTCATTTCGATTAGATATTTGATTCAAAGATAATACCTTATAGAAATATATAAGCAGGGGACTCCGATTAGACTAGTCTTTGATCTTACTCATAAATACCGAGTTCTTTGTGAAAAAGCAGAAAACACCAATTCTGAAGTCTTGAAATTGAACATGACCTTACGAACTCCAAGCCAACACTCTATCACGAGAACCCCAACATTTTGCGTATTTTTTTTTAACATTTTCACTAGAAAATTTAGTCACTTTCTGACTAGATTTATGATATAGTTTGAACTAGAACATGCGATGAGTTTAAACAAAAAACACAATTAAGTACTAAGTCATTCCACTATTATCTAGAACTGTCGAATCACAAATTGCGCAAAGTAAAACATGCACAGAGAAAAATCCAGTTAATATGAAAAAGCAGTTGAAAAAATTTAAAGCAAAAAATCAAATATCTGCCATCAACACCAAATTATCCCAATAACCAAAAACTTTAAGATATTACTGATAATATCTGACGGTTTTCTGGACTTTGGGGTAGCTATATCAAAATGCATGTAATACCGATATTATTGACCTTGGTGTTGATGGCAGATATTTGATTTTTTGCTTTAAATTTTTTCAACTGTTTTAGTCTCGAGACGATATAGAAATTGATATATTGTATACATGTAGACAACTGACTATTGCTGAAGACGTTTCCCTTTGGGTATACAAATTCAAAAGGACAGAAAAGACAAACATGTCAAGAAGGAAAGTGCTGAAGCTATATTTTTTTTAAGCACATGTTCATTGCAGTTTTTTTTTTATTGGTAGCGACGTAGAATAACGGTAAAGTGTAATATTTTATTTACTCATACAGGCTCGTCACGTAATCCCCGGAACTGATTGTAGTCTTCATGTTAAAAACCAATTATATGATCATTTTTGTTTTACATTTAACGGAAAAACATGTATTGTCACAGAAATAAATACATCCCCACCGGAGGACAAGTTAATGGTATTTTACTCTTTACGGGTTTCCAATATGCCTTTTAAAATAAATTTGTATTGAATGTTTTAAAAGTGGGATGGTCTTAGTATAATTTACTTTATATAACGGAGAAGGCTGTAGATCTACCGATATTTCATAGATCTGTTGGTACCTGTAAGTTATACACTTTTTACTACTATTCTTATTGTACTGGCCTAAACCAGTTAGTTGAAGAATCATAATAAAGTATTGACAAACATGACCGTGTTTACACAACAAAACTAACTCGTTACTGCTGACTAGCCTTTGCGTCAGGACAATTTTCGAACAGGCATGGCTTAACCTGTTGTAAACACAACATTATTGTTTATGCCTTATGAGGAACCTTAAACCGACGTTACGTTTCCTGATAAAGCATTGATAAATGTTTTCATTATTTTTAACTTTGCATTATCTAAATAGTATTCCCTTACTTTTTAGTAATTAACAAACTTTAGTGCTTTAGTGCAATAAACTGTTATTTAAGTTATTAAACATAATAACATTAACGGTACCGATATTACTTCATCAGGAGAGCAATTCAATAATGAATATCTCTTAATGATGCTCTTGATGCCAAAATATTAGAAAATAATAAAACCATAAACATAGTTGTTAATTTCTGTGTCATTTGGTCTCTTGTGGAGAGTTGTCTAATTGGCAATCATACCACATCTTCTTTTTTATATTTACATTCTACAATAAATATGGATTTTTGTAAAAAAAAAATAAAACTACACTTAATGAATTTTATGCGTCCGAAGCGCTTTTCTTAATGTACCTATATCAGGAACGTCCAAAGAAGAATATGTCAAAGCCAGGGATGTATAAGAACCGAAACAGTTGAAGAGCTATATGACTACTGTATTTTGTTTTTTGACGGAATTGGTTAAACAAGTATGACGAGCCGTTCAATTTTGTATGATTAGCTGGACAAGCAATTCCTGTCATCTATAGTAAACATCATTTTTTATGAAGATTTCAAATGGGCTATAGAATGTAAATGTACTGATGGACAACACCCTCACTCTTACTGGAAATGTAAATATCTAATAACGTGTTAATCGACAAGTTGTAAGCAAAAATACACACAGAATCTGTTGTGTTTTTAACAATACAGCTGACCGCGAATCTATACCAATCTATACGAGTCCAATACAGTAACTGCTTGTTCATAACAATTTTATTAGGTGATTTAAATAGTTCTATAAAACTAAGAAACGTACTGCGAAGAAGTTACAAGAAATGATATTGGAACTTATTTGTTCCCATGATTTGTTAATACAATAGAGATGACTGATGTGATTACTTATTTCTTGTCCAAGAACACAATCTATGTAATTTATTTTTATCTACTATATATAGTTGGAAAGAATAAATCAAACTTAAAACCGTGATTTTTCTTTTCGTCGTCACCATTATGGTGATTGATTGACATAAATCAAACAGTGATATTAATCGGAAGATTTACTAGGAAAGGCTGTGGAGTATAAATTCCATTTAAAGGCGTAACAATACAAGGTAGTCAGTTTTGAATTATAAAATATGACACAAAATGTAACTAATGCAAACATTCAAAGTACTTCTAAACTATTTTCCTATTTTTGAAGAATAATTTTACAGTAGTAGACTTTTTAAAACAAATTTGACGTACGCCGCATATTAACATGGATGTTCAATACATATAAAGTGCTTTTTTTTTACAAAAATTTGATTGGAAAACTAGTTTAAAAGTACTGAACTGGAACGAACAATGGTTTGTACCTAAAATATACTACACAATAAAAGTATAAAACTACTGAAATAGTTCAATAATTCAAAGTACTGAAAAAGTACTACATTATTTAGGAACATGTTCTGTTACTTTATATTTATAATACTGCTAAAGCACACGTGCATAAGTACCTGTGTATAACTGAAATGTAAATCTTTCGGTAAAATGATTAACGGTACCGATTGTACTGAAACAAATGCGCATTTCGACAATAATTGTCTCTTCAGTTATACTCCATGTCAAATTATTCAAAAAAAAAAAACATAACTTATACAAACGTTGAAGAATAAAGTTGACCTGACAAATTTTACCTGTATGTTTAGGCCTTTCTAAATAAAGATTGCCATATTCCTTGTGCTATTGTTGTAATTTCGAATTATACTGTCTAGAGTTTTTCACGGTTCACACCTGCACATATTGTTATGATACCATAAGTGCTTATGTATTCTTTTTTATTCTTTTTAGTATTTGTGTGTGGTGGTTGATACTGCTCTGAATTTGGACAATTTTTAAAGGGGTTCGTTTCATCATATATATATATAGGAATAACTAACAAACCAACCAAGAAATTCTTCAAAAAATTTACAAATAAAAAATCAAAATACATGTTTAGATTCAGTATATCAAAGAACCCCTTGAATTCAGTTTTTGTTAAAATCAAAACTAAGTTTAATTTTGGAGTCTTTGGACCTCAATGTGGACCAATTAAAATACGGGGCCCAAAATCCAAAATCTAAATACACAGTTGGAATCAGCATATTAAAGAGCCCCAGGAATTTAAGACTTTGAATTAAACCCCATTGAAATTGATCAAGAAATAAGCAATTTATACAAAGTATTAGAAAAGTATTATTCAGGCCCATTTCCAAATCCCGACTTTCCTTTTTTTGGTATGGAACCTTGTAGTACAATTTTATAGAGATCCAAAAATCTTATACTCAAGTTATTGTCCGTAAACCAGAGAATCCTAGTTGTCTTGCCCCTTTTAGCCCCTTATTCATAAACGGTTTGGGTCATAATCTCCAAAATCAATTCCACTCTTCCTTTAGACATGTTAGAGGTTTGGTACCTTGTGGTACAATTTTATAGAGATCCACTTATACACAAGTTCTTGTCCTGAAACAAGAAAAATGCTTGTCTGTGTCCCCTTTTTGGTCCTTTATTCTTAAACATTTAGGACAATAACCCCAAAATCAATCCCAACCTTCTTTTTGTTGTATAGAACCTTGTGGTACAATTTCATAGAGATTCATTCACTTGTACACAAGTTATTGTCTGGAAACCAAATGTCTTCGGACGACGACGACGTCATAGCATGAAACGACCGCAAAAATTTTGCGGTCGTATAAAAACTCTATCTTAAAGTAGAAAAAACTCGCTGCTTAAATTGATTTATTATATTTAGGAAAGGAAATAAGTCAATGTTGGGAAACCTCCAACAAAAATCATGACAAACCAAATACAGTGAATGTACCAACTGGTTCTGTTATCAGAGGTGTTACTACATTTTTTGTACATTGTGGATTTTACATTTTCATAGGTAGAGTTATTATCATCTTTTGACAATATTACTTACTGTTGGATGTCTTAATTAATTGTGGAATATGTAGACAGTCTTCTTGTGAACTATATTATACCTGTTGGATTTATCAAACTGTTAACTTTAGACTTGACATACTTGGATAAAAAAACCTTAAACAAATCTTAATCGACTGGATTCAGTGAACTATACAGTATATCCAATTCTGTATATTATTAAACATTTCGGTCTTAAAGTGAACCTTTTGTAAATTACAAATTATAAAAAAAAACTTCAGTTTGGTTAGGTGTAAGTTCCGTTCTTATTGTTAGTCCTTGTCTATTGAGTCGTAACGATTTTAATGCTTCCTTCTTCTTTTTGTTATACAGGTAAATAGTATCTTTCTTTATTATTAGAATGAAATTGATGTAGATTGAGGGTGAGTGCTTTTTATTTTTTTTTTTAGTTTACATATTCTACATATTTCTGTATAGTTTGCAGTAAGTTTCATGCGCATACAATATTATACATGCCTGTATTTGTGCAAACATGAAATGGCATATTTCAGTTTGAAATCTTGTAAACATGACATATGGCATATCACAGTTTACATTCTCGAAACATGAAATATGACATATCACAGTTTACATTCACGAAAACATGACATGTGACATATCACAGTTTGCATTATTGTAAACATGACATTATATGACATCGGTCTTTCCTGTGCTTTATCGCTCTGACCAGTTCTTCATAAATGTGCTTATCGTCCTTCCCTTCGCTTATCATGCCTATATCACTCTGCTCAGTTGCTCCGTAATTCTTGTATCACGGTATTAGGACGTCAATGCAGTAGATATAAAATTATGTAATGTAGGTACACCAAACATTTATCATCTTTATGGAACCGCATGCAGAACGTTATAAAAACAAATATATTATTTAGAGCACATGAAAACAGATAACATATTGAGAAAAGAAAAAATACAATTTTTGAAGGAGCTTTACACGTGAGTAAAAAAAAACGAATCCCTGAAAAACATAATAAATTTCACGAAAAAGAATCAATTCTCAGAAAATCAAGTATAATATTCAATTGAAGTACTTTGTTAGTGAAATCTGAGACTACTGTTTTGTAATAATTACAGTAGTCTCAGGTGACACCAATGATGTCCTTGTTTTGCTTTAGTATATACAAGTTCGAAAAAATTGCTTCTCACATTTCTGAATTAATATACAGCCTTTCATATCAATAATACTTTTGACAAAATGTTTTCAAATTCTTTTTATAATTTCTTTACTTTTTGACAGGTAATTTCTGTCCTTATCCAGTAACCTTTGTCCTATTGTAGTACCTATTGTCTGACCAGTTTGAAAAATTGTCAATACAATTTGTCCATTTAAATTTACAAAAGGTATTGTGAGAGCTTATCAACAGGTGGTTCCTCAACTATTGAATAATGACTTAATCACCTGTGATCTACAGTTACTGTGTCGTAAATTGTATCAGCAACTAAATTTACCTACCCATGATTAATATTGTATATAGCTCATGTCTAATTCATTCATAACTCCAATTAAAAAAAACAATTTAAAAACAAATTTTAGCAACAAACGGCATAGTTACGCAATAAAAGTTATCTTTTTATCTTAAAGTATAAAGAAATAAATCATAAAAGCTGGTATTTCAAATGTATATGTACTTATATAAAACTTAAAATTGGTTTTGATTTTTATAGTGTTATTTATATCTGTCATTCTGAGCTTAAGAAATCGAATAGTTGTCATAATAAAATAGAATATAAGAAGCTTTTTTTTATCAATGAACACAGTTTGTCTTGTCAGGGTATTTTATAGCTGATTTATACAGTATGGTCTTCGCTCATAGTTGAAGGCTTAAAATGTCTGGCAGTTGTTATCAAATAGTTTGTTTCTATGTATGTTGCATTGGCGTTTGTTTTTGTTGCACTTCAGTGTTTCTGTTGTTCCGTTGTTTTCCTCTTATAGTTGATGTGTTTCCCTCGGTTTAGTTTGTAACCCGGATTTGTTTTCTCTCAATCGATTTATGACTTTTGAACAGCGGTATGCTACTGTTTCCTTTATTTACATTCACAGCATTTGAACTGTACTTAATGTGATTCATACCATATGACATATTTTTCTCTGAATTACAGCCCTTAGAATTTAGTTGACATAAAGTGATATAATACAAAAAATAATGAATATTTTGTCATTTGCATCCTGCTTTCAAATGAACAATCCCATTTTCTTCTACAATATTTCTTAAGAGTATTGGGTCATATCAGTTTCAGATTATCTGCAATTTATTCCAACAATTTGCATTTATGAAATGAGTTGATTGTATAGCTTTAAAATACCTTAGTATTTGAACTATGAGTGAGCAGAAAGGATTAGGATGATATCAAAACTGATAAATATATCATTACATTATAGATTATGGACAATTATATAGCTTATCCATAAGTTTAAATTTAGCTTGAAACTGCAAAAACTTCAATATTTCCAGTCTTTTTATCTTCCTTTCCAAACTCATTTTAACAGTAAATTATGATTTTATGCTGTAACAATACTGCCCAAGGGTAGGGGTTGAGAATCATATCGAGCACTCACAAATATGTCCAACTCTGCCAAATTATTTTTTTTTATGTACAGGCCGAACCAGAAGCCTGCAGTCCACTGGTTGTGGTTAGTTGCTGTTATTTTTAATTGTTTTTGTTAACCGATATTAGCTTACATCAGTTATTGGTACATCAATCATTGGTATTGTTTTGTATTGTTTCACATTTTGTTTTTTGCAGCCTTTTGTATGACATGTTAAGGGTCGGCCCATCATTGAAAACTGTGCCATGTACAAAATGGTGAGGTTGATTACATCTTTGTTCTTTTGGATTGTTGTCTCATTAGTGATATTATCATATCTCCTTATATATAGTGAGTAAAACAGAGATGAATGTGTGGCACTGCATAATTTAGATTCAAAGACACTCCAAATTGATAAGTAAATGCATTCAATGTTTCATCCATATTCTATATATAATCTAATAGGAGGAGGATATTGTTCATTTTATAAGCGTATAGATTTTTTTTTTTTAATTTATGATGTTTGGTAATTGTGTCCATGCTTTTTTAAATACAAACTTGGTATGTAGTACACTTGCATGATTCACTTTCAGTAAAATTTTCATATAGGAAATTTACATGAAACACTGTAGACTTCAAATTACTTGACATACTGTGCTGATTTTACAATACTAAATAGTCAAAAACTTTTTAAAGTCCAGTTTGATTTATCGCAATCCAGTTTTCTATAAATAAAGTTTAAACTTCTGCATCGTGTGGAATAAATCGTCGAAATTTTTTCTATTTTCATTAGCAGTTCTTCGCTTTAGTTGAATACAAATTTAATAAAAATCAGTGATGAAAGTCCATATCAGGAATCAGAAACTTAAAATTAAAATATATCCTACATTGATATCACCATTAAGTAAACATTATATCCTGTTTTTGAACTATTCCGAGTCTGATAGTGGAGGATTTTTTGGTAGAGGATCCAAGGGTAATGGTGGATGAACATGCATGTTTTAATTTGCTGGTATGCATATATGCATATGAATAATAATATGGATAAAATATATGATACACTGGATAAAATGCATATGGATTTTGACACTGTTGACTGTAAAGGAAGACTATGTTCTCATTTTGGTTTGTTGTTGAAGACCTGAAAACTGGTGGTGCCATTTGCTGATTACTGGTGAAAGGGGCAACAACATATAGAGTTTGGTTACTGAGAGGTGGTGAGCTGGTGATGGTTGCAGATGGCATCAACATTTTTGCAGGATTAATCAAAGGAGGCAACTCATCAATGTCAGAAATGTCTCCATAACAAGAGGACACTTTTGGCACCTGGTATCATGCAGTATATTTGTAAATTTGATTACGTAGAATGGAAGAAAAGTTTTCCTTGTCCTGGAAATGTGGATGAAATGGTATCTCATTTTCATTTGAGTTTTTAAGAGCTATAACATCTCTCATCAGGTTGTGTGTATTCAGGTATCTCTGTTTTTGGTAGCCCTTAAATGTTCCTTAGATACACTTATGAAAGATGCTGGTTTTATTTTTTTTTTTTTTGCTGAAAAGACAATATTTTTGAAGTCCTCAATTTCTTTATCAACATTTTTGATATCCTTCTATATCTGTTTTGACTCTTTTTTTGTAGACTTGATATCTATCCCTCTGGTCACAGTATTTCCTGTTTGTGCGTTTCGAAAGGGAACAGGGTTTGTTGTCAATGTTCCAATCAGCCTCTTTTCCATGCCATGCAAATGGCAATTTCCACACCTGGTAATTTTGTATGGACCAATTGGTTCAGGGTCAAATACTATAACATCCATATATAGATATAAGAAGATGTGGTATGAGTGCCAATGAGACAACTCTCCATCCAAGTCAAAATTTATAAAAGTATATCCCTTCTTCCAGCATTTAAGTGACATTTTGTTCTCTCTTTTTATTTAATATCACATTTGCTCTCTGATTTTTTCCATCCCGTTTGGATGTTGCTCTATTACCTCATTAGAAGGCAGTATACTAAGTCTAGGCTGATCCACACTAACTGGATATACTGTTGTTGCAGCTTTTAAGTTTCTTACTGCCATTTGAATTTTTCGTTTTCTATCCAATGGTAATGGCGACTCACAAAATATAGCATCTAAATCCATATATATATATGTCCATGGCACGATGGAACTACTATCCCTAAACTTATTTTCCAGAAATGTTTCTTCATATTTCAAAAACTCTGGCCCAAATTAAACTAAAAATTCACTGATTGAAATTTCCTTCTTGACTGTTTAGAAACACCAAAAGAAAAGGCTTTATAGAAGGTGCTTGCAACTGGCAATTTTTTTTTTATTTCAAAGGGGTCAGAGGTATATTGAAGTGTATAGAAATTAACTTTTATCCTCATTTTGCAAAATATTTACAAATTTTCAAACTAAAATTGACTTATTTCTGGCAAAATAAAGTAAATTTACAATAAAGATATTTATCAAAAAGACAAAATCGTGTATATAATGTTAATCTCCCCATAACTAAATAGAATTGTACATTCAGGACACTGGTCATTATACCTGAGGAAAGCAAGCTAGCTATCAGTCATTTAAATTTTATCATTTAGTAGGTCATAAATTTGGAAGAGTGTTTACTCTCTTGTTTAAATTAATATGATGATATCTAAAAAAAATAGTTTTATAACCTGGTATATGTATTGATGAAAAAGTAAAAAAAACAAAAACAATAAGCTATTTAAAAAAGGTAGCACAATATCCAAAATAGTGAAAACTACTGGAATACCCATGCCAACAGTTTACAAATACTTTTACAACAATAAACCAACAATTACTGTTCCAAGAAATACAAGAAAGATTACGACAAATGAAATTATAGAATGTATTTTATTTTTACTGAAAGACAACCTTCCATCCAGTTACAAAAGATTTAACAAAATTTGATAGACACTGGAATGTGTCTAATTGAAAACTGTCCAAGTCAAAAGTCAATCAGCAAGTCTTTTAAAAATTATCTTTTGTTTACTAGAAAGAAAATCAGAGTAGTTCTAAAGGAACCACAAACAGCACAAATAGAGTAAAAAATAAAAAAATGGATATGCTTTATATGGACATGAACCTACTGAAGTTCAACGCTATGCATAAAGTGCAAGATTAATGGTGAATTTAATGCACAGTCGTGCTGTAAAAGAATACTTCCATTTTGTAGGACCATCAGATAATTTGCATTAATTAATTTTTTGTGGAGGTTTTCCACCAGAGGTTCTATGGGTCACCTATATTTACACCTGGAGATATTGTGAAAATAGATATCTGTAAATTCCATCATTCAAGGTTAATTCAAAATCAACTTCAGCATTTATTTAGAGTTAATGGTGAAACTCTAAATATCAGCCCCCTTGTCACTCTGAACTAAACACTTGTGAATATTGCTTGAATCTCATTAAAGATGGCATAAAAGGGAGAAACCATTATTACAAAGAGCATATGGAACTGGCTATTTGTAACTCTGTTGTTAACAACATCAATTGAACAAGTTCTGAAAACATCTTTCATCATTGTGGATATACTTAGCCTCACTGGTTCAGAATTTATGGCCATTAATACATATATCCTGTTCATGTTATTATGTCTATTACAAATATACATTACTCATCAAGATTTTGTTCTTATAGTAACATTGTGTGCAATATACTGGTTACTTTTATAGTTCTCTCTCATTCATAAATAAGTGAAGTAAATATTATCCCTTTGATATCACACTGGCTGTAATAGATTATGAATAAAAAGAGATTTGACACATACGTCAACTAGAAAGTAACCCAATAACACAAATTTATGGAACTGGACCTATTGACAGCTAGATTATCTTTAATTACCAAAGAATAGAGGCCCAAAACTGTTGTCTAAGGTCATTTAACCTATTTTTTTATTCTTTTTTTTTCACATCAGATTTATAACTTTACTTTGTTATGGAAATACAACACAAAAACTCTCAAGGAAAAAAATTGTTGGGGTAAAAACCAACCAGGTAAAGCTACAGGTAGCTGACTGACCACCTTTTGTACAATTTAAATGGAAAAATTGTATTGACAATTTTTCGACTGGTCAGACAATAGGTATTACAATAGGACAAAGGTTACTGAATAATGACAGTAAGACTGATTTCTACCGATATAAATCGCGTGACAGAATAATGTATGATACGTCGCCAATGCAACGACATCAAGCATAAAACCAAGAACACGGACATATTCTTTTTTTACTTCCATACCTTTTATCTTTCGCGGTATCTAGTAACCGTCCTGAAAAGACTTCATTGATGAATATACTATTTCATTCCTTTATATAACAATAATCAAGGAAACTTGATCAGTTATCATGAGTTATCTGAAACTGACAAAGTGAACATTTTCAATATACCCATTTTAGAAAAAAAGAAAGAGACACGCGTAACTAATTTTAAGTTTGAATTTTTATGCGTGTATTAAAAAAAATATGAAAATAACACTTTACAAATTTGGAACGTCCTATGCACTTTTCTGGATTTACTTACATTAGTGTAGCTCACTTCCCAATATTTTAATATACCTGCCTCCAGCGCAAGAGGGAAGGGCCGACAATATGACTCCAGGTCATGTGAAGCTTAATTTTAAAATATTTTTTTAAAGTTCGTTACTTCGCCTCTAAAAACAAATTATTTTGGACTTCTTTCAATAAATGGTCGATTCGAAGTCAGAATATTGCATGTGGCCATGGTGAAATATCATGACTGTTACCTTGTGAGCTAATTAGAAAAACACTGACTAAGCGCGTCAGAAAATTACAAAACAGGGTGTATTCCTATAAAATCCCATGTTTATTTAAATTCAAATTGCAAAAGAACTTTATAATCTAGAGCTTTAAAACTTGGTATTTAGTAACTCCCATGTTGTTCCGCCCATTTTGGTAATTTACATGACACGGTATCTTTAAGAAAGTGTGGCGCCGGATTTGCAAGTGAGTGTTTTGCATATTTAAAGTGTTCGAAAATTATTACTGGTCATATAGATACAAGTATGATTTTCTGGAACAATAGAGGAGCGAACCTTCAAAGTTGAATCACAAACTGAAATAGTAGATATTTCACTTTTCGCGTTCGTTCACTTATTCCACTATGTTGAGGAGAAATTGTTATTGTAATTATCTACATATGCCATATTATTTATACTGTGATTAATTACTGTTTTGTATTTTTATTACATTTCATTAAAAAAGAAAACAGAATGAAGAACGCTTATGTCCACCAAAAGACTGGATCACAAGGCAGTCTAACAACAGCGTTACTTGTGTCAAATGTTTCTCTAATGAAGAATCTACTGCAGACAGGGAAATGTGGAGATAATGATAAGTGTATAGCTGGTGTAGCTTTGTTGTGTGTGTCAATATTGTTGCAAGTAACAGCTGGAATTATGCTGGTTATATTGGCACCAAGAGAACAGAAAAGTTCAAATCTAAAAAAAAGAGATAGGGAATCTAGTGCCATGGAAACGGAAGATCAAATAGAAGTAAAAGCCAATATTAGAAGATCAAGAGACATCCTAAATGACCGGATCAACACAACAGTGCTGATACTGACATTTCTTATTGCAGTGATAAATGTTGTTATAAACGGAATTGGGATTTAAATTCAAGATTTACAAGTTGAATGTGTACTTAATTACTCTGAACGAATTGTTGAACATATTCAGATAAGTTTCAAGTACTTGCTGTAGCTTTTCAAGTAATTTGTACACGAACTAATCCTGTAAGATATCCATCCAATAACACTGTGAAAAAAATTCATTAATTCAGATAATTTACTAAATTCAAATTTTGACCATATTGAAATGTTAGATTAGAAATCGTTTTCTTCAATTACAAAATACCAAACTCTATGAAAACTATATCTTTGAAATTTGAAAAGACCAAACTCATTATGAATATGCATCAACTGAAACAAAACTAATTAAAGGTAGTTTATAACTCTTATATAAAACTATATCATAAAATCATCAGGATACTTAAAAAGTGCAGTGACTAAATGTTGACATTAGGCTTATATTTTGCCTTATTTGTTATGTTGATTGTATATTTTGCGATTTTTGTTGGTAAGTAGACAAATTTGAGGCAATATCGAAAGTAAAAATCCTATGTATATTGCACACTTGTTAAATTTCAATTCAATTTGCCAATTGGTTTTCTGGTCGAAACAAGAATAAGTGTTCATAACAATGTCCAACTCATACTAACATATGTCCATGTTTACTGAACCAAGAAATTGGAGTTAAAATCTAATTTTCCATACAATTTTAAAAATTGGCCTCAAAATGAACATGTGAACTAAGATAAAAGTTGATGTGACCACTACTTCCGGTCAGCTATCTTAACCAATAAACTGTTAAAACAGAGATATGTCTCGCCTATTTGTTATTTTGATAATGCAAATGTTGAAATTAAAATTGCAATACCTTAACATGTAAGTTATGCAAATATTCAAAGTCAATGAACCATGACTGAAGCTACAGGGCTAAACAATCTCCATGGAAATAAGATGAGCCAATGCTAATACAACTGCATACCAAATACTATTGACTTTTCATAAGTCATTCCCTGTAAACAAACCTAAACACAAACATTAACTTGTAAACCATGTAAAAGTTTCAAAGTCAATGAACCATAATGAGGGGATGGGGTTATATAATCTCCATGGAAATGAAACTTGTAAATGCCAATACATTTGCATACAAATATCATTGACTTAACATTGGTGGTTCATCTTAAACTGACCTAATCACCAACTAATACATGTAAACTAAGCAAAAATTTCAAAGTCAATAGACCATGACTGAGGGGTAAGGACCAAATATTCTCTATGGAAATGAGATGTGCTAATGCTTATACAACTGCATACCAATTATCATTGACCTACCACTAACGGTTCCCCTTAAACTGACCTAATCACAAACTAATACATGAAAACTAAGCAGAAGTTTAAAAGTCAATAGACAATGACTGAGGGGGCGGGACCAAATAATCTCCATGGAAATGTCAAAAGTAAAAGTGGGGCGAAAGATACCAGAGGTACATTCAAACTCATAAATTGAAAATAAACTGACAACACCATAGCTAAAAAAGAAAAAGACAAACAGACACACAATAGTACACAAAACACAACATAGAAAACTAAAGACTAAGCAACACGAACACCACCAAAAACTGGGGGTGATCTCAGGTGCTCCGGAAGCGTAAGCAGATCCTGCTCCACATGTGGCACCCGTTGTGTTGCTCATGTTGGTACAAACCTGGTAAATAGTCTAATTCGGTAGGTAACATTCATGAAAAGGGAACAGGATTGTAGTTACGACATTAGGAACATATCCTCTATCAACTGTGAAACGGATATTCCATAACGGTCAACCAACTCGTGATGGCGTCCGTAAAATTTACGAAAGTGATGATTTCAACTTCACAATTTGGAACTCTTGGTTTAATAGCTTCCTTGTGAGCAGCAACCCTCTATTAAGGAAATCATGATAGGAAATACAAGCCCGGGAATATCTTATTAATTGGGAGATATATACTCCGTATGCAGGGCTGCGGAAATGTTGCTACATAGAAATGAAAAATTCACAATTGGGAAGCTGAAATCATCTCTTTTGTCATAAAGTTTTGTTTTCAACCGACCCTCATTGTCAATTTCTATATGCAAGTCAAGATATGAGGCAGACTTAACTGTAACTGCTTGTGTCCTAAACTGACCTAATCACAAACTTAGCAAAGTTTCAAAGTCAATAGACCATGACTGAGGGGCCGGGGCCAAATAATCTCCATGGTTACGAGATGTGCCAATGCTAATACAACTGCATACCAAATATCATTGATCTACCACTAGTGGTTCACAATAAACTAGACCTAATCACAAACTAATACATTGTTGACGCTGCCGACGACGCCGGAAACAGCATACCTATGTCTCCCTTCTTGACTTTGTCAAGGCAAGACAAAAACTAACCTGAAAATGTACAATATTCATACTACACAAGACTATTTTCAGTGAACTATCATAATGTACAAGTGTACTTAGTTTCAAGTTGATGTGACCTTAACGTCAGGGTGCACTACCTTAATCAAAAAATTTAACCTGATACATGATAGGACAAATGAAAGGACAAACGAACAGACCAAAAATCATACTGCCATTTACTATGGTAAGACAGGCATAAAAAGGACACATAACTGACAGATCACAGAAAGACGACGGACACAAGTGTGGCAATAGCTCACACTGGTCATCTGAGATGTACACTACAAGTAAAATAGTCAAAATTATAGAATCTAATTTGTCAACACATCAGCATTCATCCAGGCAGAAGTTTAGCATTAAATTATGTAATATATTAGAATATCATTAGGTATGCTTTCAGCCTTCATTCACACTTAAAGGATGTTTGCAATTGATGCTGGATCTTTTGTTTTTTAGGTCTATTTTCGATGTCTTTTTTCTTATTGGAAACATTGGTACCACCATTGGACAAAAAAAAATATTAAAGAAAATTTAAAGAGATGCATGTTATACAATCATTTCAGAAAATATTATGTTAGCTAATGCAGGTGGCTAATGTTTTCTTCCATAAATCAAATATTTATTTTCATCAAAGTTTGGGCTCAAATCTAGCACTATTGCATCAAAATGGCAGCATCGTTGCCTGGTGCATAATGCAAAAACTATACCACACAGCAAGCTATAAATGGCCCCGACATCAAGATGTAAATCAATTTAAACAAGAAATGTGAGGACCTGATTAATGTACAAAACAATAAACAAAATACAAGTATGATATACAGCAACAAAAGACAAGTACTGAATAATAGACTCCTCACTTGGTACAGGTACATACAGAATGTGGCGATGTTAAACATGTTTATGTTCGTCCTATACTCCGTCTGACATGGGACAGTGGAGTAATAGCCCAACATAATAACAAACAATAAAAATCTAGTCTTCTTCCTCTTGGTAATGCCAAATACAGGAAAAATATAGTTTTAATCATGAAAACCACAAAAATAAAACTGAATAAATCTATTACCAGATTTTTCGTACATTGATGTTGCAAATGATAAGCTCCTCAGATTTATGGACAAAATGTATAGCTAGGATAAGATTTGATAAAGCCCATTACACAAATGAAATATCAATGTTATAGTCCAGGTCAAAAACAACTATTATCTATTTTTCAAAAATTTAAAAGGAATATGTTTAACCCTGCCACTTCTGTATGTGCCTGTCCTAAGTCAGGAGCCGTAATTAAGAAGTTGACATTTGTTGCTGTATATCATTCTTGTTTTTCATTTGTTGTTTTGTTCATAAATCAGGTCATCTGTCTTCTCCTTACAATTGTTTTCCTTTTTGTCATGTCAGAGACTTCCATAGCTTGGTATGTGGTACCGTGATAGGTAGTTGCTAACATCTACGTTATTTGGTCTCTTGTAGATAGTTGTCTCATTGGCAATCATACCACATCTCTTTATTTCATATTAGTATTAATCAACCAGTGTGAAGTCCTCTTAACATGTTTTATTAAATTAGACAATATTTTTTAGGATGTAGATTTTCTCTTTCTCTTTCTCTCTGACTTTTTTGACAGTTCAATAGATTTCCTCTTTTCTTCTAATACCTTAGCCTGCAAAAAATGAAAGTATTTTTAGCATAACATGTAGGCATGATAAGTTTCTATGAAAGAGGATAATGTTTTCCATTTTTCAACAAACGTGAGTAAATATTATCAGACATTTATATTGATGGCATATTATTCAATCTTAAACAAACATAATTTCAAAAGATGCTCAGCCCAAAAATTGAATCAATCACCTGTAATAACCTGTTCCCAATCATAATATGGAACATCTGTCACAAATGACCATTCATATGGTCTTATTTCATGTATTTTGGTAGCCACAATCTGGTTTTCTTTTCTTCAATTGTGACATCACAGATTGTGAACGTTTACTTGCCCTGAGCAACCTGACAGTGAAGCAGGATCTGCTTACATTCCTGAGCACCTGAGATCACACAATGTTTTTTTTATCATTTTATAGGGATTTTTTTGCACAATCTTTAGTTTTCTGTGTAGTGTTTTGTACATTGTTGTTTGTTTTATGTGGATTTTCTTTGACATATGATTATATTTGTTCCTTTCTTCTGCCTTTTTTTGTTCACTTTGTTCATATTTCAAGAGTAAACTATTGATATTTGCAATTCTCATGTAAAGTGTGGTCAAAGGCTCTGACACCAAAAAACAAAACCTGTGACTTTATTCATTATGTGGGTACCAACTTTGGTGGATTGAGACAAAATTGTATTTTCATGAATATTTAAATTTGTGATTATGCCACAGTTTGCATATGTCTATAAAAATATTGTACTTTGCTGAACATTTATATTCCAAGTTTACCTTTACCCAATAAATCTACAAAAATAGGTATCCCACAAGATATTCAATCAACAGTAGGTATCCCACGAGTAATAATCAATCAACAGTAGGTATCCCACGAGTAATAATCAGTCAACAGTAGGTATCCCACGAGCAATAATCAATCAACAGTAGGTATCCCATGGGTAGTATCCCACTAGTAATAATCAATCAACAGTAGGTATCCCACGAGTAATAATGAATCAACAGTAGGTATCCCACGAGCAATAATGAATCAACAGTAGGTATCCCACAAGTAATAATGAATCAACAGTTGGTATCCCACGAGTAATAATGAATCAACAGTAGGTATCCCACGGGCAATAATCAATCAACAGTAGGTATCCCATGGGTAGTATCCCACGAGTAATAATCAATCAACAGTAGGTATCCCACGAGTAATAATCAATCAACAGTAGGTATCCCACGAGTAATAATCAATCAACAGTAGGTATCCCACGAGTAATAATCAATCAACAGTAGGTATCCCACGGGCAATAATGAATCAACAGTAGGTATCCCACGGGTAGTATCCCACGAGCAATAATCAATCAACAGTAGGTATCCCATGGGTAGTATCCCACGAGTAATAATCAATCAACAGTAGGTATCCCACGGGCAATAATGAATCAACAGTAGGTATCCCACGGGTAGTATCCCTCGAGCAATAATCAATCAACAGTAGGTATCCCATGGGTAGTATCCCACGAGTAATAATCAATCAACAGTAGGTATCCCACGAGTAATAATCAATCAACAGTAGATATCCCACGAGTAATAATCAATCAACAGTAGGTATCCCACGGGCAATAATCAATCAACAGTAGGTATCCCACGGGTAGTATCCCACGAGCAATAATCAATCAACAGTAGGTATCCAGCGAGTAATAATCAATCAACAGTAGGTATCCTACGAGTAATAATCAATCAACAGTAGGTATCCCATGAGTAAATACGAATCAACAGTATTGTATATATCATGTAGATCTGGTTACAGATTACCAAACCTAATCTTCAGTTTGAAAAAAAATTCCCTAACTTACCTCCTGTGTTTTCTTCTTTTTAGAATACATCATCTTGTCATATAACCTTTTCTTCTTTTTAGGGATCATCATTTCTGCTAGTCGTTTTTCTTCTTTAGTTTGTCTCTGTAATCTTAAATCAACATTGTCTACCTCCAATTCTCCTGCTTTTACTGACATAGAACGAGTGTTTAATCCCTACAGAATAAAACAAATTATAGCTTTTACAGACACAGAACGAGTGTTTAATCCCAGAAGAATAAAACAAATTATAGCTTTGATTGACATAGAACGAGTATTTAATCCCTGAAGAAAAAAATAAATTATAGCTTTGATTGACATAGAACAAGTATTTAATCTCTGAAGAATAAAACAAATTATAGCTTTGATTGACATAGAACGAGTGTTTACTCCCTGAAGAATAAAATAAATTATAGCTTTGATTGACATAGAACGAGTATTTAATCTTTGAAGAATAAAAAAAATTATAGCTTTGACTGACATAGAACGAGTGTTTACTCCCTGTAGAATAAAACAAATTATAGCTTTGGCTGGCATAGAACGAGTGTTTAATCCCTAAAGAATAAAACAAATTATAGCTTTTACTGACATAGAACGAGTGTTTAATCCCTAAAGAATAAAACAAATTATAGCTTTGATTGACATAGAACGAGTGTTTAATCCCAAAACAATAAAAACAAATTATAGCTTGAACAAATCATTGCATTTACTGACAAAATACAGATGTTGAATTCCTAGAGAACAAAGCAAATTATTACTTTTACTGTCAGAACTGATGTTTAATTCCTCAAGAATTCCATCATAAAAAGGAAGTCGATAATAAGAATTTGAAAACACCAATGTCTTTGACAATTCTTTGTTCACAAAATTTTCATCAACCGTTGCTTAAAGTCAGTTTTATAGACTGCCAATAAGAATTACATGCTATTTACTGTCACTTATCTTACCTTTGTTGGTATTTCTTTCTTTTCACTTCCAGAAGTATCAAGCTTTCTTTTCTTTCCTTTCTTTGTTGGTTGTTCTTCTGCTTTTTGAAAATTAGAAAAAAAAATAATTACAAAATGATTCAACATTTATTCATTGAACAGCATATTTAAATTTTTATACTATAATATTGTTTCAACATGATTATAAACAGAATAAAACACAAAAATATAAAAGACTTGAGGCAAGATAAAAGATAAAAAAAACAAAAAAATACAAAATGACTAAATACTATAAATTCAGAAATTTTGGGGATATTTTTATTATTGCGGAAGTTGTGACTAGATATAATTATTGCAAAACTAAAATTACACATTTTGATTTGTAAAGCATTTTTTGATTGCAACATTCACTGACCTCGTAATAATTAATGTCACATTGTTGTCCATTATTCAACAATGGTAATAATAAATGCAAAAAATTCTGAATCAACAGTATCAACATTAAAAGATTGTTATCAACTGATACCTATGTGAAAAAAAGATAATAAAATAAAATCCAAGACCCAACAAAACCAGATCTATTTTAATGCTGTTATAAAATTTCATTCTGTTTCTTAAGTATTGCATTATTAAATTAGTGCAAATAATAACCTTCACTTTCATCTGCTTCCTCTTCATCGCTTTCATTTTCTTTTTCATCCTGGTCTTCTTCCTGTTCATCATCACTATCTTCTTCATCTGACACAACTTCTACACCTCAAAAAAGCAGATAATTGTCAACACCTATACATCCCATTTTGTCATGATTTAGATGAACATGTTTGATCTACCTATATAACTTTAGTATTACGTATAATTTTCAATCATAAGTCTAAAAAACTGATAGTAGAAAGCTTGTAGTCAACTGCAGAAGGCGAAAATTATTCAACTTTAACGTGAGGATATATAAATTTTTATTTATGATTGAGGATTACTCATCACTTGAGGTACCCCCATACTGGAAGAAGATTCATATAACAGTTACAGATGCTCATCATGCAAAATATCTTTTAAAAAAGAAAGGAGAAAGTTATGGGTGTCTTTCTTCATGCAAAAATAATTGCAGGTATGTTTTGAGAAGTATTTGGTAAATAAAAATAAAGGTAGGACTTTGTCTGGTATTTGGCCTTTTTTAAAGTAGTAAAGAAGGTTTTGAGTGTATTTTGCTCCTCCTTATCAAAAGGAGAAAGATTGTGGAGTAGGGGCTGCTCCAAATCCTTATTAAACATGTTAAAGGGGAAGATAGGGCTTTGGCTTTGTTGAGTATTCAACCCCTCTCATATTCATGTTATTTGTAATAATAGAAAAAAGAGTTATGAGCTCCAAAAAAATAAAAGGTAAAGTTTGAGGTTAACTTGGTCCCTGGAAAAAAGGAAAAGATAAACTTCTTATGTAGTCCTACTTAAAAAAAATCCATATGTTTCTGGCTTATAAATTATAATAAAATTTAAGTCATTTGATTCACACCTATAAACATGAGGCTCGTGAGAGCCTAATATCGCTCACCTGTAATTTCAGTTTTAGGCATTTGACTTATTTGTAGATCTTACTTTGCTGAACAATTTTGTCATTTACACTTTCTCACTTTCTATAATATCAAAGATAAAACATAACCAAAAACAAAATAATTCCTAAAAATTAACTATTTCTGGACAGTAACCCAACAATAAGTTATCCTATTGGTCTGAAGATTACTTGACAGGTAGATCTAAACCTGTTTAACACTTTCACCTATGTCAGTTTTGCTCTTACTGCTTTAGTTTTTGAGATGAAAGTCAAAATCTTCATTTGACCCCTCGGTTCTATTTTTAGAAACTGCCTCCATGATTTTTAATGGATCAAATCCCCGAATACAATCTATAAACTAGACACCCTACGGAGCATTCAATTTAAATTTTTAAGTATTTGGCCAAGTAGTTTCAGAGAAGAAGATTTTTGAAAAAGTAATTAGACTTTCACAAAAAATGTAAAATAAAAAACGTTTAAAGGGCAATAACTCCTTAAGGTGTGACTTGACTATTTTGATTATGTTGACTTATTTGTAGATCTTACTTAGCTGAACATTTATTGTCTGAAAATTTCATAATAGATAGATCATGACCCATTTATCACTTTAACTCCCTTTCACTTTTGCTCTAGCTGCTGTAGTTTCTGAGATATAAGCCAAAAACTGCTTATGTCCCCTATGTTTTAATTTTAGCCATGGCGGCCATGTTTGTTGATGGATCAAAACTTTGAATACAATTTATAAACTAGATACCCTAAGGAACCATCAGTTAAAGTTTGGAAGTATTTGGCCCAGTAGTTTCAGAACTGAAGATTTTTGAAAAAGTAGTAGACTTGCATGAAAAAATGTAAAAAATAAACATTCCAAGGGAAATAACTCCTTAACGAGTCAATTGAGTATTTTGATCATTTGATGTTTTTGTAAATCCTACTTAGCTGAAACTTTATGCCATTTACACTTTCTTTCTATCTATTATAATATTTAAGATAATAACCAAAAACAGTAATATTTCATAAAAATAAACTATTTCAGACAGTAACCCTACAATGGGTGGTCCAATTGGTCTGAAAATTTGACAGCAGATAAATCTTGACTTATTTACGGAGACTAAACAATACAGGACCATAAGATTCACTGTGTCAATTAAAGGTTTTTTACAACACTTGATAAATGTATTACCAGAATCTATAGCTGCCTGTCCAGTCAGTTGAGATCTCCTTTCTGGAGGTACATAATCCCCTTCTTCTTCCTGAACAAATGGCGACAGATGTGGTGGTAACACAGCTCCAATAAAATAGTCCTCAACAGGAAGTAGTTGTCTGGAATTTATACAGTCAAACACCCACTGTGGCTGAATATAGTACCTGCAGAAGAATTTCATATTTATTCAACAGTTTAAATATTTTTTTCAAATTACTCTTGAAGAAGATGCCATATTTTATATAAATCAACTTCCATGGATAAATTTCATAATCTACATTTAGCTCACCACTTAATAGGATTTGAAAAACCTGTCAGAATAAATGTATATAATTCTTTAGGAAACCAATGAAGACACATTTTAGTAGCTTGAGAAGATTCTGACATTTTCTTTTTTTTTTCCCTTTTAACTATATATCCCACAAATAGCAAACACTTGTTCTTACAAAGACAATACTAACAAGTTTGTATTTTAATTTTTTTTCTCACAAAAGTTGAAAGGATTGTAGAGCTAAGTATAGCCCCACTCATAACTCAAAGAATGAAAAAACAGAAAGTAGGTGTCTAACAGATGGTAAAAGTGCTGACAAATTACAACCCATCACTGTCAAGCTGCTGACCAAATATGATGTCATTCGAATCAAAAGTACCTGAGAAAAGTGTGTCAACATATTTGTTTTGACAAATGAACAAGTGAATGGATGGAACAAGGTGAGTGCAATAAAGCTCATACTTTCATGCCACCACTCCTAGAGTGGGGGTATAATTTGTTATTTATTACTTGGAAGAGCTATATTCTAAACTGCCATAAACCTTGATCATGTGGATACATTCTAATTCAATATTTCTGGATCAGCAATCTGATTCGTATCTTGATGGATGATATTTTTCTTTCAATCAACAGTTTGGTGCATAATTGTTTTATTATCTTGAAAGGTATAGATCTGCTTTCAAATATAAATATACGTACAGTTTGGTTTGTCATTTGTTTCTTACCTAGACAGGTACTGATTGGGCATTTCTGTTTGTAATTGATTTCTTACCTTGACAGGTACTGATTGGGCATTTCTGTTTGTAATTGATTTCTTACCTTGACAGGTACTGATTGGGCATTTCTGTTTGTAATTGATTTCTTACCTTGACAGGTACTGACTGGGCCTTTCTGTTTGTAATTGATTTCTTACCTTGACAGGTATTGATTGGGCATTTCTGTCTGTAATTGATTCTTATCTAGACAGGTACTGATTGGGCATTTCTGTTTGTAATTGATTTCTTATCTTGACAGGTATTGATTGGGCATTTCTGTTTGTAATTGATTTCTTACCTTGACAGGTACTGATTGGGCATTTCTGTTTGTAATTGATTTCTTACCTTGACAGGTACTGATTGGGCATTTCTGTTTGTAATTGGTTTCTTACCTTGACAGGTACTGATAGGGCATTTCTGTTTGTAATTGGTTTCTTACCTTGACAGGTATTGATTGAGCATTTCTGTTTGTAATTGATTCTTACCTAGACAGGTACTGATTGGGCATTTCTGTTTGTAATTGGTTTCTTACCTTGACAGGTACTGATTGGGCATTTCTGTTTGTAATTGGTTTCTTACCTTGACAGGTACTGATTGAGCATTTCTGTTTGTAATTGATTTCTTACCTTGACAGGTACTGATTGGGCATTTCTGTTTGTAATTGGTTTCTTACCTTGACAGGTATTGATTGAGCATTTCTGTTTGTAATTGATTCTTACCTAGACAGGTACTGATTGGGCATTTCTGTTTGTAATTGGTTTCTTACCTTGACAGGTACTGATTGGGCATTTCTGTTTGTAATTGGTTTCTTACCTTGACAGGTACTGATTGAGCATTTCTGTTTGTAATTGATTTCTTACCTTGACAGGTACTGATTGGGCATTTCTGTTTGTAATTGATTTCTTACCTTGACAGGTACTGATTGGGCATTTCTGTTTGTAATTGGTTTCTTACCTTGACAGGTACTGATTGAGCATTTCTATTTGTAATTGATTCTTACCTAGACAGGTACTGATTGGGCATTTCTGTTTGTAATTGGTTTCTTACCTTGACAGGTACTGATTGGGCATTTATGTTTGTAATTGGTTTCTTACCTTGACAGGTACTGATTGGGCATTTCTGTTTGTAATTGGTTTCTTACCTTGACAGGTAATGATTTTGCATTTCTGTTTGTAATTGGTTTCTTACCTAGACAGGTACTGATTGGACATTTCTGTTTGTAATTGGTTTCTTTCCTAGACAGGTACTGATTGGGCGTTTCTGTTTGTAATTGATTTCTTACATAGACAGGTACTGATTGGGCATTTCTGTTTGTAATTGGTTTCTTACCTTGACAGGTACTGATTGGGCGTTTTTGTTTGTAATTGATTTCTTACCTAGACAGGTACTGATTGAGCATTTCTGTTTGTAATTGGTTTCTTACCTAGACAGGTACTGATTGGGCATTTCTGTTTGTAATTGGTTTCTTACCTAGACAGGTACTGATTGAGCATTTCTGTTTGTAATTGGTTTCTTACCTAGACAGGTACTGATTGGGCATTTCTGTTTGTAATTGGTCTCTTACCTAGACAGGTACTGATTGGGCATTTCCATTTGTAATTGATTTCTTACCTAGACAGGTACTGATTGGGCATTTCTGTTTGTGATTGATTTGTTACCTTGACAGGTACTGATTGGGCATTTCTGTTTGTAATTGGTCTCTTACCTTGACAGGTACTGATTGGGCATTTCTGTTTGTAATTGATTTCTTACCTTGACAGGTACTGATTGGGCATTTCTGTTCTATCAACAATCTGATGTGTAATGGTTTCATCATCTTCACTATATGTAGCCCCGACACAAACTGTGTGACACCATGATACTTCACCTCCAAATGACCTGTTATCACATTTTATTATATATTTAATTCTAATATCTAAAACCAAATATACAGTATACATGTAAATTGTACTTACAACACAACTAGCATGGACAAATAAAGCCTAATAATGAAATAATGTTAACTAAACAAACAATTGATATCCCACAGGGTATATTTGTAGGTATCTGCTAGTGTTTATTTTGCTAGCATGAATTAAATGCAAAACTAACTGAGTTATTTTTGTGTGTTGCTTGGTTTGATTGTTATCAATTACAAAAGCCCTTCCATTGCCTTTTTTCAATGTCATGTTGCATACCGAAACTGTGTAACATGTAAAAAAAAAACATTTACCTTATCAAAAATACTAATGTTTCTCTAGGAACTTCCCTACTAAAGTAGAACTTTAATCCTTTGAATAAATTTTGTAATTTTTTCAATTTTTCTGCCTCTACTTTGACTTGTTCTATCCGGTCTGGATCATCTGTCTAGAAAAGAAAAAAATCAAACTCAGTTTTACTAGTACATCAGATTATTCATCTTTCTAGTAAACATGATAATAGATTAAATTACCTTCATCATTGTACATGTGGGACAATACATATTAACAAAATAAATTTAATCCAACCCATAAACTTGGTTCATATTTGTTTAATAGAAGTATTTAAAAAATATAGCTATAAATGGTAATAAAATGCTCCGCTGGGGCGCAGCTTGATACGACCGCAGAGGTCGAACCCTGAACAGTTGGGGCAAGTATGGACACAAGATTCAAGCTTGATACAGCACTGAATTTGGATTGTGATTAAATATTTGACACAGCATAGGTTTCCAACACAGAATGAATGTGGTCGAACGAAGAACTTAAAAATTTTTAATTTACCTATTCAAACCATATCATTATTATTTGCTTTTATATATAAATCAGAATAAACAATTTAAAATGGAAAATTTTAAAGAAAAAAAAAAGGAAAAAAAAATCCCTCCCCCAAATTTTTTGAACCCACTTATGATTCATCACCCCCAAACTCAATCCCAGCCTTCCCTTTGTTGTATGGTACTTTGCAGTACAATTTCATAGAGATACAAGTTATTGTCTGGAAACTAGAAAAATGCTTGTTTTTTGGCCCCTTTTTGGCCCCAAATTCCTAAAACGTTTAGGGCAATTACCCCCAAACTCAAACCCAGCTTTCCCTTTGTGATATGGAACCTTGTAGTACAATTTCATAAGGATCCATACACTTATACACAAGTTATTGTCATGAAACTAGAATAATGCTTGTTTTTTGCCACTTTTTTGCCCCTAATTCCTAAAATTTTGAGGCAATTACCCCCAAAATCAATTCCAGCCTTCCCTTTGTGATATGGAACCTTGTGGTACAATGTCAGAGAGATATATACACTTACACACAAGTTATAGTCTGGAAGTTACAAAAATGCTTATTTTTGGCCCCTTTTTGGCCCCTAATTCCTTAACTGTTGGTACCATAACCCCCAAAATCAATCCCAACCTTCCTTTTGTGGTATTGAACCTTATGGTAAAATTTCAAAGAGATTCATTCACTTAAACTAAAGTTATAGTGCGAAAACTAATGTGCCTTTGGATGACGACGACGACGTCGCCAACGTCATACCAATATACGACCGCAAAATTTTTGCTGTCGTATAAAAATGGGAGAACTGGAAGGTTGTTTCGTTTGTACTCTTATGTATATTAATCAATTTCGACATCACTAGGACACTTAGTCTAAAAACAAACATACATTTTCTGAAGGGAACTCATCCATTTCTATTTCCTCTTCTTCACTTCCTGCATGAAGTGTCTGTAATGACTGACTTAGAGCTGCTAATCTCTGAAAGACAAAATCATAATTACTGAAAAGAAAATGGTAATCTCTATAAACAAAGAGGCCATGAGTTGAAATGTCTCCCCTGCTTTACTGATCATGAGAAAAATTCATGTTGGATGTCTTCAAGATCAATGTTTTACTAGTTTCTGAAAGAAATATCTTGTTGACTAATGAGAAGCTGCAAGTCAAATCAGGCTGATTCTGATCTGTTAATCTATGAAAAGAAAGACTTATTGATTCAGAATTTGCCAAGTCATGACATTTTGAGTTGTTTAAAAAGAGATTTAAAAACTAACTTTTATATAATAGAATATTTTATATGCCTATATAATCAATAGATTTGAAATTATTTCTAGACAGAATTATCATTATTTAAGTAAATTTTGATAGTAATAATAACAGAAATTTAACTTGCATCTATTCCTTTTATCACATTTCCTCCTTTGGTTAAGTTATGTATTACAAGTCGGGTTTCCTTCCTTACTGAAAATCTTATGTTGACCTTTAGATATCTTAGTTTTTTGTGCTGTTGGGGGACTGTCTTATTGATGTACTGTAAATTCAGAAATTATTGTGAGGTTTTTATTTATGTGACAAATGCGACAGGATGAGTATTGCAATAATAAGAACTCGCATTCTGGTATCTGAAACGTATATCTGTATGCAGATTTTCCTGAAATTGCAAAAATTAATCTCACATTTTGTCCTTTCTTAAAAAAATCGCAATAAAAAATGCAGGCAATAATTTCTGAATTTACAGTATACCCCATACTTTGTTTTATACATATGAGTGTTACCTCTTCATGTTGTTCTCTGAATTCAGCATTCATTTTTGTTTTACTGTCTTGGTCTTCTAACTCTAACTGTTCAAATATATAATCATGATAATTATATTCCAAAAGAGAACATACTTTATGTTATTGTAGTAAATTAACCATTTACAATATGTTTAAAGTTAAAGCCAATGGCATTCGTCAGTTTCTCTGTTATCTTTCTACTTGACATGGTAGATAAGTCACTTTTCACAATGCAATAAGATGTTAATATATTAATTACCATGATTAAAGTCAATATATATACATGTACAATGAAAATTACTTTTGATATATGGAAATTCTTTTTCCTTTACTGTGCAGGACTCTTCTCGGGAATTGTCACATAGAACATGTTAAAACAAGGTTAAAATAAAGAGGGTAAAATAAGAATGAAATAAAAGAACAGAGTTCCAATGTCCCACGTGTTGCACATATTTTATCTATCGAAGGTACAAGGGCAATAACTTAAATAAATGGGGAATGTGTCAATGGGACACAGATGATGTCCCTGCTTGCATATAATGTTATAAAGGAACATAACTCAAGAACAGTAAAAGTGACACTACCCAACTTTGTACTTGATCTGAGTTTTGTGGTAATAAGCATTGTTTATAAGTTTCATAACATTTGATTGAAGCAAACTTAAGTTAGAGAACGGAAATGCTGAATTTTTCCATTTGTAAAGGGGCATAACTCTAGAATTGTAAAAATGACGTCACCAAAATTTTTGTTCTGTGTTTTGTGGCAATTATCATTGTGCATAAGTTTCATAACATTTGGTTGAGGCAAACTATAGTTAGAGAACAGATACTAAAAAATTCAGCAATTTTTCCATTTGTAAAGGGGCATAACTCTAGAATGGTAAAAGTGACGCTACCAAAATTCAAATTTGATTTGTGTTTTGTGGTAATAAGAATTGTCTATAAGTTTCATAACATTTGGTTGAGGCAAACTAAAGTTAGAGAACGGAAACGAAAAATTCAGCAATTTTTCCATTTGTAAAGGGGCATAACTCCAGAAAGGTAAAAGTGACGCCACCAAAATTCAAACTTGATCTGTATTTTGTGGTAATAATCATTGTGTATAAATTTCAAAACATTTGGTTGAGGCAAACTAGAGTTAGAGAACAGAAACCAATTTTGGGACGTACGTACGTATGTACAGACGTACAAGGGTAAAACTTAATGCCCCCTCCACTACGGCAGGGGCATAAAAAGTTCCAGCTCTAGTTGCTGATGTTTTTTAACAAAAGGTACAGAAGTCTTGAATTAGACAACAGTTAACTAAAATTAAACTTTATACAAGAACTTTATACTGTAATTTTTAAGGAGAATATCACTCTCCTGTCTTACCTTAGGATAGTAAAGGTTAAAATCTGTATATAACTTATAATTTACTTTAGGGGGTAGTGAAGATTAAAATCTGTATATAACTTGTAATTTACCTTAGGGGATAGTGAAGGTTAAAATCTGTGTATAACTTGTAATTTACCTTAGAAGGATAGTGAAGGTTAAAATCTGTGTAAAACTTGTAATTTACCTTAGAAGGATAGTGAAGGTTAAAATCTGTGTAAAACTTGTAATTTACCTTAGGTGGATAGTGAAGGTTAAAATCTGTGTATAACTTGTAATTTACCTTAGGGAAATAGCGAATTAAAATCTGTATATAACTTGTAATTTACCTTAGGGGGATAGTGAAGGTTAAAATCTGTGTATAACTTGTAATTTACCTTAGGGAAATAGCGAATTAAAATCTATATAACTTGTAATTTACCTTAGGGGGATAGTGAAGGTTAAAATATGTATATAACTTGTAACTTACCTTAGGGGATAGTGAAGGTTAAAATATGTATACAACTTGTAATTTACCTTAGGGGATAGTGAAGGTTAAAATCTGTATATAACTTGTAATTTACCTTAGGGGGATAGTGAAGGTTAAAATCTGTATATAACTTGTAATTTACCTTAGGGGGATAGTGAAGGTTAAAACTGTATATAACTTGTAATTAACCTTAGGGGGATAGTGAAGGTTAAAATATGTACATAACTTGTAACTTACCTTAGGGGATAGTGAAGGTTAAAATATGTATACAACTTGTAATTTACCTTAGGGGATAGTGAAGGTTAAAATCTGTATATAACTTGTAATTTACCTTAGGGGGATAGTGAAGGTTAAAATCTGTATATAACTTGTAATTTACCTTAGGGGGATAGTGAAGGTTAAAATCTGTATATAACTTGTAATTTACCTTAGGGGGATAGTGAAGGTTAAAATCTGTATATAACTTGTAATTTACCTTAGGGGGATAGTGAAGGTTAAAATCTGTATATAACTTGTAATTTACCTTAGGGGGATAGTGAATTAAAATCTGTATATAACTTGTAATTTACCTTAGGGAAATAGCGAAGGTTATCTAACATTCCCCATTTCCATTCTCAATTTTATTGTAATTTACCTTAGGGGGATAGTGAAGGTTAAAATCTGTATATAACTTGTAATTTACCTTAGGGGATAGTGAAGATCAAAATCCGTATATAACTTGTAATTTACCTTAGGTGGATAGTAAAGGTTAAAATCTGTATATAACTTGTAATTTACCTTAGGGGATAGTGAAGGTTAAAATCTGTATATAACTTGTAATTTACCTTAGGGGGATAGTGAAGGTTAAAATCTGTGTATAACTTGTAATTTACAAATCCTAATAATGTGGTGTAAAACTCTGTAAAAGTCTGCATAATCTTATAATCTACTTCTGTTGGGTGCTGAAAAATACAGACATAAATATTTCAACTTGTTAAATGATCGGATGAGGTAAACAAAACAACATGCACTGCCAGGAAAAATCTGAAGCAAGTGGAGAAATTTATATTCATTTAACATAAAAGCCAAATCAGTTAAATTCTAACTTCATTGGGATTTAACAGAAAAAAACAAAAGGTGCATTTGTTTATAAGAAACTGGTTATTTAACAGTAAACAATTTCGAATCTAACATTATTTTGTCCCATAGTAAAAATTTATATTCCAACTTAAAGACAATTTGATATTAAACAAGTTTCCATTCTTTTTTTGAATAGATTAATAAACTGAGTAAAATTGAGGAATGCATGAAAATAAATGTTCTTTATTAAATTCCATCATATAAACATGATAAAAATCTCATCTTGAATATGCTTGAAATATTTGCCACTGGATGTTAAACAAGCAATCTGATAATTCAAGAAGCAATATGAGTGCATAAGCCAATTTTGGATCTTTGTGGAATTGCAGTAGAAAAAACTGGGTTTTGAGTTGGGTGGTTATTTTTTGGTTTTGGTAACGAAGACTGTTCGGGAAAAAAAGGTCTGCTGACCATTGAATGTCTGATGTTAAATGGTGGTAAATAGGAATTATAATTTTACATCATTAAAATGGAAATTTATGTATCACAACAAATTTTTTTTTAAATCTATTGATTTGATAATCTTACAACAAGTTTAAGAATGTTTTTATCTGATTTAATGTGCTTTCTACACAAAAGTTTTTAAAATTTTTTACCAAAATCTGTGACATATCCCATTTTATAGTGTAACTTGACCTTAAACAAGAAATTTCTTTTTCATGTGTTATGTATTTCCATGAATCCTTATGATGCTCATTTTAAATACGATACTTACATCAAATCCCAGTTTGTGTGGTACAACCCAAGATATTGTCTGTCCCATTATTTCTGCTTGGTAATATATTCCTTTGATAGATATAAATACCTGCAAAAAGGCAAAATTACAACTATTGTGTTGGTCATATTTCAAATTTAAATAAACCTGAAAAAATAACAACACATTCAATCTGAAACCTGAAAACAAAGACAGCAACTTATATCTTTTATAAAGGCTTAAAAAAATAAAGTTGCTAAAACTACAAAAACTAACAATTCAACTATAACTTTAGCACAGTTATTTTTTTTTTGACTTGTTTTGAAAGATCAAAACTTGAAATACTAACTACAATGTACAATGATATGTGTATACATGGAGAAATAGTGTTTCGCACGAGATTTGGTAGCAGTATTTTTATTCTGATGGATATCTAGACAATGTGAATGCAAATTTGTTTTTCAATTCTAATGATCTGCATGTTCTTTTTATCATTCATCAAATTACCTTTTTTTCATGACATCACAAGAGGAAATCAGAGAAAAGAAAGAAAAGTTTCATCATGTTCATAAATCAAGAGAATCATATGTTGATTTAAAATCTTATCAAAGTTCAGGAAAAGTATAAAGTAACTGAGTTAAACAAACCAATATATACCCCATGGCTCGTTTTCTTCTATAACTAAATCATTTTGTTAATTAGTGCGACTTACTTTTCTCAATGATCTTGATGCTATCACATAATGCATGAACTCCACTAAAAATAAAATACATAATGATATCTTAGAATAAAATACACATTTATTTTTTCTAAATCTTACAATGCATTGATTCAAACAGTCTTGATTCTTCCTGATCATCTGTACAACCAGGGACATAAAAGAAAAGTTAGATCATGAAAATCAGTTTTTATTCATTTTCTGACCTAATTTTAGGCACATATGAAATCAGACATTCAATTCCTTTTTTACATTCATATACTTTTTATAGGTTGCCTTAACAATATCTGTTAAATGGTTTATTAATTTTTAAGAATTCTGAGTATGTACTGTTTAGTTTAAGATATATCCATTAAACAATGAATCGTCCTGAATATGCATGAAACAATTGCCACTGGACATTAACCAAGCATCCATCAATCATACATTGAATTATATAAGCAATAAATGTAGACGTAGACAATGTCTTACTTTGAAATAAAAAAATAATATTCATTAAATACACCACAACTAATGCTACAGTTTATGAATGTGATAACAGAAGGAAAAATTGTATGGTTGCAATCTATTAGGTATACCTGTTAATCTCCGTGACAACAGTATGAAGTCATATGATGTATGTGCTGTTTTAGGGAATGTAGCAAACAGGAAACACATGGATAGGCAGTCATCAACATCTCGTAGAGCATCAATAAATGAAGGATACCTGAAAGATGGTATCAAATTATTTACCATATGCTGGAAAATGTTTTACAAACAAAATTTTAAATATAATTTAAGTTTTGTTATAGAAATGTTTCCATTCATATTCTGGTTGACCAGTTTTTATCTTTCTTTGACAATGCAATCAAGTTTAAAATCAAAATTGATTTGCCCTCTCTATCATACATTTACCTTTCTTTAACGATGTGATCAAGTTTATATTTAGGTTTATTAGCCCTCACTATCCTATTTTTACCTCTCTTTAACGATGTGATCAAGTTTATATTTAGGTTTATTAGCCCTCACTATCCTATTTTTACCTCTCTTTAACATGTTTAACAATGTGATCAAGTTTATATTTAGGTTTATTAACCCTCTCTATCCTATTTTTACCCCTCTTTAACATGTTTAACAATGTGATCAAGTTTATATTTAGGTTTATTAGCCCTCACTATCCTATTTTTACCTCTCTTTCACGATGTGATCAAGTTTATATTTAGGTTTATTAGCTCTGATTCTGTTTGCGGCATCTGTATTCCTCTTATTAATGGCTTTCTTCAACCGTCTCACAAAATGCTGAAAAGAAATGAGTTTTTTTCAATCTTTAATACTTATCACTCTAATGCTTATATCTTAAAATGTCTTAATGTCTATTGAATGTATTGTGTAGTTAGGTTGCTGTCTCATCAGTAATTACCAAACATCTGCTTTTCACTTTTATGTTTTAAAAAAAGTAACAAAATGATCAGTATTTTTATCTCAGACAGATATCATGTATATCATTTTCACTAATAACTTTCATGAACAGGATTTTAAGGTATAAAATGATAACCTAGATATTGAACCCTCTTTTTTCCTTGATTTTTTTTCGCAGGAATAATATCTAAATTCTGTGATTCCTATAGTAATATATGGACAATTTTTATGCCAATCTCATATTACGTGTGACTTATGTGTACCTGCTAGACAGAATTCTTGATAGATGTAAATTAAAATGCATTTCAGATATTATGTCTGAGAAATATGTTTAAATTAAATGAATTTTCAACATTTGATACCTTTCTGATATGACAATTGTAAGCCAAATTTGAGCATTTCAACATTATATGTTGTACACACACATCTCTGATTCCAAATTCACCCTTTCAATTTTTTTTAAACCACTACATTTGTAAAAGACTTGCTCCTCTAAACAATATTCCATATCAAAGTGAGGGTTTACCATTGAGTTGGTTTTTAGTGTTGACGATGATAGATTTACCTTGAATTCTCTGAACTTATGTATGATTGGTTCATGTGATATAAAGTTTATCTAAATTTACCTTGAATTCTCTGAACTTGTGTTTGATTGGTTCATGTGATACAGTTTATCTCAATTTACCTTGAATTCTCTGAACTTGTGTATGATTGGTTCATGTGATATACAGTTTATCTAAATTTACCTTGAATTCTCTGAACTTGTGTATGATTGGTTCATGTGATATACAGTTTATCTAAATTTACCTTGAATTCTCTGAACTTGTGTATGATTGGTTCACGTGATATACAGTTTATCTAAATTTACCTTGAATTCTCTGAACTTGTGTTTGATTGGTTCTTGTGATATACAGTTTATCTAAATTTACCTTGTGAATTCTCTGAACTTGTGTATGATTGGTTCACGTGATATACAGTTTATCTAAATTTACCTTGAATTCTCTGAACATGTGTATGATTGGTTCATGTGATATACAGTTTATCTAAATTTACCTTGAATTCTCTGAACTTGTGTATGATTGGTTCATGTGATATACAGTTTATCTAAATTTACCTTGAATTCTCTGAACTTGTGTATGATTGGTTCATGTGATATACAGTTTATCTAAATTTACCTTGAATTCTCTGAACTTGTGTATGATTGGTTCATGTGATATATAGTTTATATCTTTAGCAAAGTAGTATGTCTTAGGTGCTGTACTGCCTTTACCCACTCTCTTCTTGTGTCGAGGTTCATGTGGGTAGATACCTTTTAGTATACATAACCGTCTGAAATAAACATAAATTATTTACTCGATCAACAGGATCAAGTAGGGTTCTCATGCTCACTTTCATTTTCTTCAGAATTATACAATACAAAAGACAGTAATCAAAATGAGGATTGTTTAAGTTTTATTTTACAAAGTTTTTTTTTTACCCCCCTAGTTTAAGGTGGTTGGGGTACATTAGCCATAGTTCTGAAAGAGTATCATACACATGTAGTTGTTTATTCAGAGATCGCTAGTATGGACTTTCATATAATTTTTCATAATTTGTAATCAAGTGTCTATATAAAAAGTAATAATGGCAATGGTTGGAGTACTCAAGTTTTGGATTGAAAGCAATATGTCACAAACAGGATTTTTCCTGAAATTTTTAATTGAATTTATTTGTTGATTTTACCCCTTATCATGCTTATGTTCTATATAAAGCATTAGAGGTCATACATGTACTAGTGCAACAACAGGGACAATGGACACAACTTATAAAGTTCTGTGGATTCATTATTATTCGTGGGATACTGAATTTCGTTGATTTCATGGGTATACATAGGTTAAGTGAACCATGAATGTAGATGTTCACCAAAGTACAAATTTAATATATGCTTATATGCAAACTTTGTCAAAACCACAAAATCAAATGCTAGATTATACAACTTTTCCTACAATAAATAAATAAATCCACAGTAGCCCTGAAAGACATTGAAACATTTCAGGCCCTTAATATTAGACGAAAATAATCAACAAACCTAGAAAACAACATGGTAAACAAAGACATCAGTGTACAGTCAGGGGACTTACTTAAATGAGTGATTTTCTAAATCACTGATTCAAGTAACATTATGTCCATAAAGGTTGGAAGTAAGAGTTGTCTTTCTTTAATAATCACCTATTTAAGTAGTACAAATTAATCACTAGATTAAGTGATTTAATTTTATTGTAGCTTTAAATATAGAATACAAATGATCCAGGGACTAATTATGTTGCTAAAATTATCAGAACAAACATCTGTGTTATCATAGGATGACCGGGTCATGTCAGGTGATGACCTTGTACTAAATCTAGGATAATGACATAAAAATCACTTGTTTAAGTATCGTACCTCAATTTCCTTCCAAAAAATCACTTCTTTAAGTATCATTATTTTAATAACCCCCACTAATTTCAACACCCCCGAACAGTGAAATTTTGATCGCGAACAGTAGAATTTTATTACATAATCTATAAGATGAAACCTTGAATTTTACAGGAAAAATAATCCCACTGCTGGGAAAAATCTGTTAAGAAAGTATCAGTTCATTATGTAAAGCCATTTTTATAGCATTTTTTTAACTAAAATAGAATTTGCAGCTAAATGATTGCATCAAAGGCATAAACCTTGCTGCTTAAAAGAAGCAAAAAGTTCATTTTTTTCAATTTAACTAATGAAAAAATCAAATCTAAACCTATGTGTTTAAAATTTTGGTAAAACTACAAAATCACAATTTGTGACAAAACTTCCAATTTGCTACTTAAATAAGTGATTTAAAAATCACTTATTTCAATAAGTCCCCTAACTGGTGTAGCAAATATTTTAATGCAAATATTTCCAAAAGAGAAAACTTGCCAATATTAGTTTAGATTTACTTTTAAATAAGAACACCAAGTGTCAAGATATTGGCACTTTTCCTACTAGGCTCCAAGAAAATAGAAACCTGGTAATTATATACAGGCAAATTTCATCTCTTCTCACTTATGTTATTGTACAACAATATAGTATATACATATACATGATGTATATACCGGTATACAAAATTCTAACAGGAAAAAATTGAATGTAAAAACTTTTAAATGTTCATGATGTTTTTCATATTTTTCTTCTTACATTTAAATCTGTGTATAATCTTTATGATTTGTGCATTCATTTTATCATCATTAAACGTTCTGCAACATGTCAAAAAGGTTAAGATTTGTGACTGTCATAGATATAGCCTTTAGAACACAAATTATGTCTTTTGTCGTTTCAGGTTTTACTCTGATGTTCATGTTGTTAGGTTGATGTGTAATTTATATAATGAATCAAATTTCTTTTCAAGCTCTTAGATCCCTGTTGGTCTAATTGTTCCTCGTGTATTTTAATCCTTGGCTCTAATTTCCTGGGTTTGACCATTCCTACACATGCTAAAGGTAAATCCTGAAAAGCACTAATGATCATGATGATGCACCAAATTTGTAAGTGTTATTTTCATCATGTACAATTAAAAACAGAAAATAACAAACCCAAATGTGTAAGTACAAACCTAAAATCAGCTAAGTTGAGTTGTAACTTTTTAATAGCTTGATTCCTTGAAATGTAGGCTGTTGCTGAACCACTTTCATACTGAAATAATCAGATGATACATGTACATCAACATAACATGTAAATCAACTCACTCTGCCATGTGTCTGCATTACTTTATAATAGGTTTTTAAAATAAACTTACCACGCCCTTCTCCAATCCTATATAAATACTAAAACATGCGTATATAAATGTCAGATGGTACATATAAAGACTGAAGTTTCCAAACGGGGAAAGATAAATAAACTCATCATAAATAACAGACTTAAAATAAAAGATAGTGGTGAAAACCTAAAATTATTAAATAAAACAGAATGCTACAAATCAAAATAACTGTGTTCATGATTTTCATATTGACATCGATCATGTCTACAGCAAATCAAAGTGCTAGATAGCACCTGTGGAAAGTTTGGAACAGTAGATGTGTATTATTTCAAATATGTATCTAATCACATGTTTTTTTCCGAAACCATTCTCTCATCAGCAATTATCAAACCATTCTCTCATCAGCAATTATTAAAAATCACTTTTTTTTATATGTTTGTCATGTAAAATTTTGATAATTTCTATTGCAACCTTAAACTGTAGATTTAAAATAATCAAATATACAGAAAGCTCTGTTAATTTTTTTTTGTGCCCATCTCATGTAAATGTGAAATTCAGCATTGAGGCAATGACATTCTGAGATTTTTAGTTTACAGCCATTCATTTGATATTATCTTTGCCTCTGTGATGAGTGACACATTGTTAACAAGAAATGATTGTTACAGGATGCTGTGATGAAGTCTCCCATAATTCGTCATTCCCATGGTCGCCTGACATTGGGCAAAGTCCAGTTCAAATTGGTTTGGTCTAGTAAAGTGATATGCATAAGTGACGCCTAGAGATTGACCCTGTATGTCATTCAAATCTTCTTCCCAGGGGACTCACCCTTTATTTTATTTGATATGGTTTAGGGGTGGGAATCTGGACCGTTTACAAGTTCTCAAACAGAAGGAGTGACCCCAGGGGACTCAACTTTTATTTCATTTGATTTATTTTATTGTCCCTTACAAGAATATACATTTGTACATAGTTTCGGGATGGGGATCTCGACCGTTTACAAGTTTTCAAAAAGAAGGGGGGTGGGGTGACCTCCGTGGACTTTCCCTATATTTCATTTGATTTGTTTTATTGTTCCATACAAGAATATATATGGTTTAGGATCTCGACCGTTTACAAGTTCTCAAACAGGAGGGGGTGGGGGTAACCCCCAGGGACTCCCCTATATTTCATTTGATATGGTTTAGGGGTGGGAATCTGGACCGTTTACAAGTTCTCAAACAGAAGGGGGTGGGAGTGACCCCAGGGGACTCAACTTTTATTTCATTTGATTTGTTTTATTGTCCTATCCAAGAATATATATGGTTTAGGGGTGGGGATCTCGATTGTTTACAAGTTCTCAATCAGGAGGGGGTGGGAGTGACCCCAGGGGACTTGATTTTTATTTCATTTGATTTGTTTTATTGTCCCATACAAGAATATATATAGTTTCGGGTGGGGATCTCGACTGTTTACAAAGTTTTCAAAAAGAAGGGGGTGGGGTGACCCCCTTGGACTTTCCCTATATTTCATTTGATTTGTTTTATTGTCCCATACAAGAATATATATGGTTTAGGATCTCGACTGTTTACAAGTTCTCAAACAGGAGGGGTTGGGGGTAACCCCCAGGGACTCCCCTATATTTCATTTGATATGGTTTAGGGTGGGAATCTGGACCGTTTACAAGTTCTCAAACAGAAGGGGGTGGGAGTGACCCCAGGGGACTCGACTTTTATTTCATTTGATTTGTTTTATTGTCCTATCCAAGAATATATATGGTTTAGGGGTGGGGATCTCGATTGTTTACAAGTTCTCAAACAGAAGGGGGTGGGAGTGACCCCAGGGGACTTGACTTTTAGTTCATTTGATTTGTTTTATTGTCCCATACAAGAATATATATAGTTTCGGGGTGGGGATCTTGACTGTTTACAAGTTTTCAAAAAGAAAGGGGGTGGGGTGACCCCCATGGACTTTCCCTATATTTCATTTGATTTGTTTTATTGTCCCATACAAGAATATATATGGTTTAGGACCTCGACCTTTAACAAGTTCTCAAACAGGAGGGGGTTGGGTGACCCCCAGGGACTCGCCCTATATTTCACTTGATTTATTTTATTGTCCCATACATGAAAATATATGATTTAGGGGTGGGGACCTCAATATTTGATTTGATTTGTTTTATTTTCCCACACAAGGATATATACGGTTTAGGGGTGGGGATCTTGACCGTTTACAAGATAAAAGCTCATTCTCAAATTGATGGGGGTGGGGGTGACCCCCAGGGACTCACCCCATATTTTATTTGTTTTATTGCCCTGTGATCATTACTAAAGACCGTGTGTGTCTATCACTTACTGTTTTCCAGTTATAGTCATTTGAAAATTTAAAAAAATAAAATCCCATAGGGTGTATATATATTTAGTTATTATTGTCCAATTTTGTGAGGCCGATTATGTTATAGGCCGAGTTTGTTATGGGCCTAGATATGAGGATACTTTCGATACACTCTGGCTTTTACTTCTTTAATAAACATTAGTTTCTCAAAGTAACTCAAAATTTCAAAAGCATCTTCCTATCATTAGTATTCAAACACAAGTACTACATTATCTAGGAGTAGAACACACATCCTATAGTAAGATAGTCTGTCCAACTTCCGGTTTGAGGCCGATGCCATAGGAAAGTTAATTGCTATAGCAAGCTATAGCAAACTTTCCAAAAACTGAAAGTGACCAACACCTACAGTACAATTACTTATATATATATATGTTCATACACTGTATACTTTATATACATTGTATAACTGTCAATGTCCCACTTTAAAAGGGAACTGGAATAAAGAAATATTTACTGGTATGGTTCTTGAATATGCATTACAATTATAAGAGCTGTTTATCTACAAGACATGATAAACATGATAAAGGTTTTGTAATTTCCTCATAAATGGGTATTACTGCAGAACTGTTTTGGTTTGTGATATTTTTTGACAATTTGATGACCTACAGCAGTGTACGGTTCCCAGCCAAAATGGGTATTATCCACATTATGGTTATTATCAGGATGATACCTAAAAGTTACATTTTTTTATAACCATGATAACAGTACATTGATACCCGTTTTGGAGAATATAACACCAATTTATAGGGATAATACCTTCCTCAAACTGTGAAAATGCAATGTTCTTATCTCGAAAAGAGACAAGGTGGACCTCTGTTAGCAAACTATATGATGAAATTATTATATTATTTGTATTGGCACTCTGGCATGGCAGTGAAATCAAATATATAAAACTCTGAAAGAACTAAACTAACTTATTAAGGTGGTACCTAACACTACAGGGAGATAACTCTGTAAAAATCAACTAAACGTTTTAATCACGTTGTACTGTTATGGAAATATTAAGCTTCTCAATGATCAAAATTAGTGTTTGTCAAACTGCTATATAACCAGTGAAATATTTCTGATAAAGTGGTTGGTTCAAATTATTTGAAATTTTTATATTTTTGTCAAAGGGTCAAAGTAAACATTTTGTCAAAATTTTAGGAAAATTAAACGAGCCAAATTAATATTAGTCAAGGTGTTGGGTACCACCTTAAAAAAATTTAAAAAAATAATAACATGTTTTATGTTGTGATATTTTATATGATTATATATATTCTATGATCATGATGATAGACCGTCTTAGACTAGTCAAAATAATTATGACGTCTTGAAAGGCTATTTTAATTTTTTTCTGTGAAAAAAATTAAAATAGCCTTTCAAGACGTCATAATTATTTGGACTAGTCTTAGACTGATAATCTCATCCACTTTATGTGAACTTTAATTGTATCTTCATTTATATGTTTATGTGTTATGAAAAAGAATGTATTGTGTATTCTTGTCATTATGTCCCGTCAGGGGCCCTTGATTGGAAAATAAAGAACTAATACCTGTTACCTAGTCTTTATCTTCCTCCTCTAGCAGGAGCTTCGCTTCTACAGCGTACTTCTTTATTTGCACCCTAACCCTTACACACAGGGCACTCATAAAATTGGTTATAGTATATGTTCATAAACGTTATTATTAGAAACAGTAACATATATACAGCATGCGGACTAATCCATCACCATGTAAAGAAGTTAACTATTTATTACTCAATCCACTTGTCCAGATTTCACTATATATGTATCTATATATTAAACAGGATAAACACTCCTGCCCTCGTAATAGAGTTTACTGTTCAAACACTATCCTTGTTTAGTTGTTATCATAAAATCTAAAAAATCTAAAAATCTTTCCACTGTTCATTAGGTAAGCAATTATTTTATATATAACACTCCTGCCCTCGTATTAGCGTTTACTGTTGATAATAACTAATATTATTAATTCGTATATTTTAACTAATTTGATTCGTTCAGGGATAGTCACATGTTAAACTATATTTTCGAAGGTAGACAGAAAACGGCGGATAGCAAAAAGCATATTGCATAGCAAAAAAGCATATTGCACGGTTATTTTTAGAATATCTAAAAACCGATATACTTTGTGACGTCATGTAATGAATTTCATGATATTGTTAAAAGTTTTATTAAAACATATCTTTGATCGATTATTTGAAGAAAAAAAATCTTCAAATAAATGAGATGTTAAAAAACAAACATAAAAAATAAATGAAATAACAACTAATATGTTGTTATTGTCTAGGAGACAATATGATATCTATAAATTTCCAACAAAATCAAACGACGATTTTCATACAAATATGGTCGGAAATTAATAATATAACAATTATAGCCTATGTATGAGGTCAATACAGGATATATCGACCCAAAGAAGTATATCGACCTCGGACTTCGTCCTCAGTCCATATACTTCTTTCAGGTCAATATATCCTTGTATCGACCTCATACCAAGGCTATAATTGTATAATATCATAATATGTTGGTTTTTTTTACATGGCCATTAAACGTGATCGGCTTCAACACTGTTTTTAGGCACACACTGCTAGTACGCCGTTTTTATTTTACAAACAAATCTCAATATCGACTCTTTGCTCATACATACCTTCTTTTTCTTCTCTCCAACCATGTTTTAGTCTTCTAAAACACTGCAACACGTGTTTGATGTCAACACTGTTTTCAAGTTCCGGTAAAAAGGGAGGTAAATGGAGATGGGTGTAACTAAATACCAACAATTTATTTCCGCTTAAGTGGAAGACAATAAAACATTAAGGTAGTTAATCTGAAGATTTATATGTTCCTATTGACAAGCTACAAACATGAAAAAGGAACAATTTTTGAGCTTTTCAAATTCACACATCAGTTACTGCGTATACCCGGTTCTTGGTGGGGTTCGTGTTCCCCAATTTTTAGCTTTAAGTGTAATATTTTGTGATCTGGATCAGTTAACCTTTCTTATGTTCTTCTTTGGGTTATGGTTTTCGTTCCCTTAATACAAAACATTCATCTTTTTTCAATTTTTGCATCTAGAGCAAAAATAAACGACTATGAATTATTTTAGCTGAATTTGGTTTGTGTATATTCTTAAGTAAACTTGAAAACATGCACATTTTTAATTTTAGTTTCTTGTGTATAATTTGGAGTTTAGTATGAAGTCTATTATCACTGAACTAGTATACATATTTGTTTAGGGGCCAGCTGAAGGACGCCTCCGGGTGCGGGAGTTTCTCGCTGCATTAAAGACCCATTGGTGGCCTTCGGCTGTTGTCTGCTCTATTGTCGGGTTGTTGTCTCTTTGACACATTCCCCATTTCCATTCTCAATTTTATTACAAAGCTAACATCACATTTCAAAATTCTAAACGCCAACATGGTACATGTATGATTGAGATTTCTAGGGTCGTAAACTGGTCTATTCATGTTTCAATGTATGGTGATCAAGTCTAAGCATCGATTGTTCCCCAATATAAACTATATATATACTTGATATCTATATCTTTAACGGGAAGCTTACTAAACAAAATTTATGATAAAAGAGATGATTTTTCATTTCCTATTGTTAATTATCCATTTTTAGATGGTGACGTTCCCTTGTCATCATCTTATGATGTTTATATATCTCAACTTGTTCGATTCGCTCGTGTATGTAACAAGGTATTTGATTCTAACGAAAGAGATCTCTGTATTACTGAAAAATTATTACACCAGGGTTTGCGATATGATTATCACAAACTAGTCAAAACATTTACTAAATTTTATCATCGGTACAAGCTTGGACATCATTCGTAAATATAAATCAACATGCAGACATCTTATACGTTCAGGTATTTCACATCCAATATTTTATGGTAATATTCTTTACAAAGCACAAACATGTCGGCATTCACCTCAAAAGCTAACCAAACCTTTAAACAGACTTATTCGGAAGGGATATAGTTACGATACTGTTGTCAGATCATTAAGGATTGCATATTTTGGTATTAATATTGATTCACTCATAGGGTCTTTGCATCGGAAATAAACACATTTATTCTAAAAACAGTTGTTGGCATGATACGGGTTATGTTCTTCTCATATATTTTATGATGGTATGATACTAAACCCCTAACGGGAGGGATTGTCCCTGATTTTCATATGATGAAGACATAATCTTTCAATCAGTTTAATTGAGGTCTGGAGCTGGCATGTCAGTAACTGCTAGTAGTCCTTTGTTAATTCATGTATCATTGTCATTTTGCTTACTTTCTTTTGTTACCTATTCTGACATAGAACTCGGACTTCTTTTAAACTGAGTTTTACTGTGCGTATTGCTATGTGTTCCTTTATTCTACATTGGCTAGAGGTATATGGGGAGGGTTGAGATCTCACAAAACATGTTTAACCCCGCCGCATTTTTGCGCCTGTCCCAAGTCAGGAGCCTCTGGCCTTTGTTAGTCTTGTATGTTTTTTTTTAATTTTAGTTCCTTTATATGTTTTGGAGTTTAGTGTGACGTCCATTTTCACTGAACCAGTACACAATTTTATTTAGGGGCCAGCTGATGACCACCTCCGGGTGCGTGATTTTCTCGCTGCGTTGAAGACCCATTGGTGGCCTTCGGCTGTTATCTGCTCTTTGGTCGGGTTGTTGTCTCTTTGACATATTCCCCATTTCCATTCTCAATTTTAATCTTCACAAGGATTTTAAATGTTGCTCAATTTTTAGTTTTCTGTGTGGTGTGTAATGCCCTGTTGCATGTTTGTATTTTCGTCTTTTTTACTTTTGGTCGAGGTCTTGTTTGTTCTTAGAACTTTAATTGCTCCTGGTTATCTTTTTATACTCTTTTATACTTTAGAAGCGACGGATATTATAGATTATACAATAGTCCCAAGAGAAAATACAAAATTAAATTATGCATGGTATATGGTTTTGGTTTTTGTGTTAGTTGATTTATATGCTTCGTAACAATCTGCTTTTCAACTGATTTTTACAGTTTGTTCTTGTGTTGTGCTGTTTAACCACTCTCCGGTGTTTATGGTGTTAGTCACCAATAACATGTTTTGTTACCTTCCTGTCCCAAGTCAGGAGCCTGTAATTCAGTGGTTGTCGATGGCCGCTGTCTGTCATATTTGTTTTCCGTTTATTGTTATCTTGAATCAGTAGTCTTATCAAATAACGTATAACTATAAAGTTTGTTCAGTTTGAAAAAAAATGCTCTTCATGGACGAAAACACAACGTATCATTGACCCTTTATTATATTGTAGCGAGACAATGCTTCTCCGTCAAAAAGGGAAGCATTTAACCTGGGTTCTTGTAGTCCAAATAAGTATGACGTCTTGGAAGGCTTTTTTTTAGAGTTTTTATGTGACGCCTTCCTACGACTTGGACTAAGTTTTTTGTATTTGAAATTGAGAATAGTAACCAGAAAAAGACCCATTACCAAACGATATAAGGGACCGGTCAATATTTCATGATGCATGGGACCGGTGCAAAAAGAAAATTGTCTGAAATAATTCTCTTGATCCCATGGTTACTGGCAGAATAAAAATATGCTTGTCCCATGCACGTTTCCTAGTAAAAAAGTGTGTGTCCCATGTTAAAGCACAAAAAACATTATCAAAGTTGTGGCTACATTTCATGCTACAATGTATTTGGATAGCTGAAAAATAATGCTACTATGTGTGAACTGTATCTATATTGCTGTTATAATGTAAACAAAACAATACAAAAGCATATTTTATTGCCAACACAGAAGCCCAAACAGATGACAATATGTTATTGACTATAATAAATAATACATGCAATATTAAACAATTAACATGTATGAAGTGTATGGTATAATACATTTTTTCAAAAAAATTGCAGCTTAATTTACAATCTGACTATTCTAAATTAACAGTGGGTAGGTAAATTCTGCTTTATGGGAGGACAGAATTATATTTGACAATCATGCTTTTTTGTGCAGAAACACTATTCATGAATTAGTTTTTTTTACATTTGTTAAACAGTTATACATGTAAAATATCTAATCAAATTTTTACATATTTTTTTAATTTTATATCAAAGTATTTTTTCATGTTTATTCTGTTCCAAAGCTTTTTTTTGTTGCCTTCACTGTTCTTTAAGGGACTGGTCAATATTTATTGGGGGGGTAGGGACCGGTGCAATTCATATTTCTCCCGTAAAAAAAGCTATGTCCTTACCCTCTGAATATACCAAAAAAAGTTTCTGTCCTATCTGAAATATCTACTAAATAAGTATATGTCCTATCTAATCTATGAATAAATCAAACAGACTATAGTTGTTAAATTCTGTGTCATTTGGTCTCTTGTGGAGAGTTGTCTCATTGGCAATCATACCACATCTTCTTTTTTATATTTAACTTCATTTTTATCAGATTAACATAGATCACATATAGTAGTCTTTGAATTTGTCTGGAATTTTAAATGATCTCCTCCTTGAAGAAGGCAAATAAGATTCCTTTTCAATTTCACTTTCACTGCCACTACTACTACTATTACTACTGTATTCATCATTTAGTATTATTATCATCATTGTCATTATCACTGTCAGAACTGTCATAGGCTCTTATTACAAGGTCATCTTCTTCATCACTTTGGATTTGTTCATTATCTACACTACAATCTGCCCAGAGTCTGAAAAGACCAGATTTTGTGCTCACATTTTACTTTACTAGTCTCGACATTGTCTCGATATGTTGATATATATTATATGAATATATCAAAAAGGGATCAAACATTAAAGACATTATTAAAATTGTCCTTCTGATTAAAGTGGTGGAGTTTAAAGCAATACCTCCTGCTTGGGGCAAAAAGATCACACCTACCAGAGAGTATTAAATTCTAAATAACATTCATTCAAAATTGCAACATCCTGTTAAACTTAAATCGCAAGGCCTTTTGAATTCACTAGATAAGTAGGTAAACGGACAGAAAGTCACAGGACAAAAAGTCACAAATTTGATAGGACAAAAAGTCACAAATAATATGTATACACTTGTTTGAATATTTTAGAGAAAGATCTTTAAATATTTACTTTTTATTACATATATTTATTTTACAGTTGAGGAAATTGTTCATTAGACTTGATAAATAAAGATTTATTAAATTTTAATCATGCAAAAGATATATTTCTTGGCACCATGAAGCCGTTTAAGTACCAACCCACTTTGACATTTTGTTTTCATAACAATTATTTGATCATTATAAATACTTTTTTTATATACATTTTGTTTACAAAGTTGCGTTATATACTAAAGTTCAAGAAAAGTACAAAAATGTTTTTTTTTAAATAAGTGTTTTCTTGTTAAAGAAAAATAATCTCAAAACTGAATTGTGACTTTTTGTCCTGTGGCTTTTTGTCTGTGACTTTTTGTCCTGTGACTTTCTGTCCTACATTCGATAAGTAATACACGAGTTTAAGAAAAGTACGGCTTTCTTTTTACCTGTAAAACACACATGTACTGATGTAATTAAACCTTATTAAAGTGCCTCTTGTATGCCATGTCTTTAAATCTGACAAAAAATTATTTAAGTTTGATTAAAATAAATTTTTACTGTAACTTTGGAACACATTTCCTTTTTTAAAAGGTTATCAAGGATTGTAATGAAAGTTCTATTATCATGATTATATTAAATTCTTGTTTTAACAAAACAAAGGTGTCATTTTTAAAATTTTATAACTTTTTCAAATCAGTTTGGATTTTCATCAAACTTTTCAGCTATCTTTATTATATATTTATCTTACAAAATACCAGGTTGTTTTGGGTTTTGGTGTATTGTAAAAAAAGGCTAAAATTTTCAGTTTTGACAAAATTCAGATAGAAACCTATAATTTAAATATTTAAATTTGACAGCAATAAACCAAATTACCAAATAACCTGTTTTTTTTGTAAGATAAAAATATAATGAAGATAGCTGTAGATTTGGATGAAAATTCAAGTTGCTTTGAAATAGTTAGAAAATAATTCAAAGTTAACTATCCAAATTTAGTCTGAACTGCAAATTCTAGCTTTTTTTAACTAGATTAATTTCATCCTTAAATTTGACAGCAATACCCCAAACTACATAACGACCTGGGATTCAGTAAGATCAGTATATAACTGAGATAGCTGTATAGTTTGATGAAAATCCAAGTTGATTTGAAAAAGTTATATAAAACATTAAAGTGTACTATCTGAATTTAGTCCAAAATGCAAATTCTATCTTTTTTTACCTAGATTAATTTAATCCTTAAATTTGACAGCAATACCCCAAACTACATAACGACCTGGGATTCAGTAAGATCAATATATAACTGAAAAAGCTGTATAGTTTGATGAAAATCCAAGTTGATTTGAAAAAGTTATAAAACAAATTAAAGTGTACTATCTGAATTGAGTCCAAACTGCAAATGCTAGATTTTTTTTACCTAGATTAATTTAATCCTTAAATTTGACAGCAATACCCTAAACCACATAACGACCTGGGATTCAGTAAGATCAGTATATAACTGAGATAGCTGTATAGTTTGATGAAAATCTAAGTTGATTTGAAAAAGTTATAAAAAACACTAAAGTGTACTATCTGAATTTAGTCCAAAATGCAAATTCTATTTTTTTTTACCTAGATTAATTTAATCCTTAAATTTGACAGCAATACAACAAACTACATAACGACCTGGGATTCAGTAAGATCAATATATAACTAAGATAGCTGTATAGTTTGATGAAAATCCAAGTTGATTTGAAAAAGTTATAAAAATAATTAAAGATGACTATCTGAATTTCATCAAATTTTTTTTTCCTATTAATTTAATTCTTCAATTTCACAGCAATGAACCAAACTACCAAAAAACTGGAATTTTGATAGATCTATATTTAATTTAGTTAGATGGGCTGATTTACACCATATGTTACTTGTTTGTTCCTTAATTAATCTTGTTATTTTGTTGTAATTAAATTTGTATAGACTATTTTCTACATTCATACATATGCCATACAAATATTGCTGTCCTATCAGTGCTGAAAACCAAAAAAGTAGAAGTCCTATCAAAAGTTAAGTTAAAAAAATGTGTGTCCTACTGTGTTTTGCACCGGTCCCAACCCCACAGTAAATATTGACCGGTCCCTAAATCTTGAAAATGAATTTGGTATGTTGTAACTGTTAAATTCACATTGCTAGATGTTCATGATGTTATTTTTGTTTGTTATAGATTTATCAAATAATTTTTTTTTCATATACAGACATTGTTTCAAAAAGTTCATGTCCCATGCTTGCCAATAATGAAAAAACATTGAGTCCCATTCCTGTAAACACTGCAAAAAGTGCTTGTCCCATTACAGTTTGCACCGGTCCCATGCATCAAGAAATTTTGACCGGTCCCTAAGGCGAACATAAGAATACCATACACCTAAACATAATCTATCAAATATCCAGAAGTTATCAAGGGGTCCCGGGGGGGGGGGGGGGGGTCGAATATCACAAGTCGAAGAAAAACAGACAAGCCCATGGACAAACAGAAAAAAACGACGAGAAATAAATTTAAGACAAACATCACAAATTTAAAATAAGGGTCATATCAAGTGCTAAAGACGGTAATCAAATCATGTTTTACTTATGACACCCATTGTGTTGCTCATGTTTTACTTATGACACCCATTGTGTTGCTCATGGCAAGTGCATGGAGAAAGGTCGCACTTGAATATAGCACAACCAAGGCAGGTCACTCTAAAATAATATGGTTTTGTATTCCTAAACTTAAAAGGGTTTACATTTCGTTTTAAGCGATCTTTTATATGTTTTGTGTGGGGTTGAAGCGTTAGGTAAAAGGAATCAAGAGGTTGAGTATTGCTACACATACAATAAAAAGAGGTACAATAATATCATTAAAGTGTTTAAAAATAGATTAATGTCTATTTTGTTGTAAAACAACCAGCATAGACTTTGTCACCGCTTTTCTACGACTTCATCATACTAGACATGAATATATTCTGTTGTACATAGGATATACCCTGCACTGTTTTTAATGATAGGGACTTCGGCGTTGTCAACATGAAGTAGTAGTGAAGCTAATACGAACATATTTAGTCAATAAAATGACTTTAACTTAACCCTTAATGAACCCTTTAGTTATATCAAGAAAAATTCAGACTGGAAATTCAAGCCATGGAATATCGCATCAAGATGCAGATATATACTCCGCATGCAATGTACAAATGATATACGGCATGAAGTTTACTAAATCAATACAAAAATACGAAAATCGAAATCAAATGTTTTATCGTAAAGTTAAGTTTCATCTGACACCTACCGTCGATTTCTATGTGTAAGTCAAGGTATGAGTCATACCTAGCTGTATCTGTGGTATCCATTGTTTAAATTTCAATGGGAAAGATGCCAGCGATAGAGTAATGCACCAAATTAATCTGATTTTTTTCAGTAACACATTTGTCTTTACATATGATTAATATAGCAGAAAGCGATGGTAAAGGATCAAACAAAAATATTTCCATTCTTCTTGAGAAGCCTTTGTATAATAAATGTGTCATACGAATAAATTAAGAAGGCAGCGGGAATGGTAATACACACTTTGTGTGGATAAACATGTCCACCTAACAAATATGTTCTCAATCAAAGTTTGTTTTTGGTCAATAATATTATATAAAACACAACCCCCCCTCCAAAAAGTGTTCAAACTCTAAACTCCAGTGAATTATATCAATTTAAGTTGTAAAAGAAAATTAGTTCTCTGAAGATTTACTCATTGTCCATCAGGATCACTTTAATGCGATGTCCGACTATCACGAACAAAAAAAAAAACCCCCAATAAACCAACATTGACATAAATGATTATAGAATAAACATAAACAAAATGTTAATTCGAAAGAAAGATAAAAATAAAACAAACTTAAATTTGATAACGATAGGATAACGATAATTATATTATAATAGTTTTTTTTTTGCTCAAAATTGATTTGAAAATAGGTCTCTTTGATTTTTTGTACACATTAGAATGAACAATATTTCACCAGATGCATTGTTATTTCCTTTATGCTTTGTCAAGTAAGATGTTACCAACTATCCTTTCGCTATTCTCTATTTTGAAAAAAAATCCCTTTTATCGACAGGCGCTAGTTGTGACCTTGGTGTTGCAAATGTGAGCGATAGTCAGGAGAACACACTCTAGAATATATTTTTTTTAAGAGGGCTTGTCATGTATTCTATTTTGTTGTTTTTTTTTCTGTATTTTATTTGCCACTAATGGTAACATAAGAGAGACAAGAACTTCAGTAAACCGATTAATATACCGTCTCGTTTAACGGTCCATGTAAATAATCCAAAAACTCAAAAGTCCGAGGTGAGTAGATCTGAGTAGGTGCAGAGGTGAATTGCTGTTGAAGACAAGTGGTTGAAAGATTCGCAGTTAGTCCAAAGTATCGTGGGTCTCAAAAGTGTCCTTTGTTCCACAAAAACACGTATACAAGAGACCCAACTGTTTCCAGTTCGTTTGTTCTAAATTACATTGGTTTGAAAATAAAAGCATTTGAAGTGGCTTTAAAGCTGCAGTTTTTATGTTTCGTAAGAAATGCCCCAATAATATAGTCAACATATTTGTTTTTACAATATTCTGTTTACAATCACGGTAGTTAACTTGGTCGGTTTTCTGTATTTCTAAAAGGCATCATCTTAATGGATGTCATTATGGTGACATTTCTGTACCACTCTTTTCCAATATATTTATGTTTTTATTGTCTGCTTTGATTTTTGTCTTGAGTGTACCTTGTGAAAATAACAGTAAGAAATGAAAACAACACTTTCTTCGTTTCATGGTTCGAAGCGCTTTCCTGAATTGTGTAAAAAAGATGTTGTATAATTACCAATAGTCCAAAGTCCGATAAGATAAAATAAACTACTACTGGTCACCAAAAGGCCTTCTGTAATTTACAGCTAATTTCCTGATGCTTGTAGAAAAAGACTTTGGTTGGCTTGCTTGCTTTGTTCGTATAAATGTTTGCTCAATCATTGTAATATAAGATTGACATCAGCAAAAAATATAGATAGGCGGAGTTAAACCTGTATACATTATATTACGATTCCTTACCTTCAGGATAATCCCGGAGGATAATATCCAATAAAATTTAAGTATACAGGTTTAAACTCCACCTAAGCAAGCAAGCCGACCAAAGTCGTACTCCACAAGCATTAGGAAATTAGCTCTCAAACCTATTCCATATAGTACACTTAAAAATGTAAATGTGAAACAATTCATAGAGAAAAGTAACGGCCTTATTTGAAGGTTATTATGACAATAACACTTATAGTATGCATTGAATCTTCATTATCTGTCTAAGTCAAATAGTAAAATATATAATACATGTACGTAACATTTTATTAATTTAACAAGCGATAAAAAACAAAACAAATAACACAAAATGATAGTACAACGAATGTTAAATACAGAAAATATAAATGCAATTAGAAATCCTAACCCGAATGTTAATTGATCGTATATACCATGTCTACCAACAACTGTATATCTATGTTTCTTTATTCATATTTTTTTTAATCTAAAAACTAAAAATACCAACAACAAAAAAACGACCGACCATTAACATTAATTGATCAGCTATGAACATTGTTCATCATTTTTCCATTCACACTTGCCTCCTTGTTTTCTTCTGCATATGGCGGTCTTAAGGAAACAAGATTTTGAATTGTTTGACAATCTACAACTCATTGGCGATGATGCATCACCCTCTTCCAGAACCTGCAAAACATGATTTGATCAAATAAATTACAAAGTAAGTTACTATGATTCAAAGAACCGCGATGTCCATGCTAACTACGAAGTCGCATATATTTCACTGAGATAAATTTTCTAGAGGTATACGTACATGTCTAGCTAGTATGAAAACACACTCGGTATAGCTATTGAAGCAAAGCATTATAATAATACATTTAAATAATACATCTAATTATATATATATATATATATATATACATTACTTTACATATTTTGTTAATTCACTGTCTTGAACGAGGTCGGTGTGTCGATAAAATTTAATTGTGGGTGAATAACTAGTCTAGTTGCAGTTTTGTTATTGTTATTGATAATGTATTCAAATTAGTATATATTAGATTAAATATGATATTTATAACAGTTTTTTCCATTTTAGCTGAAATAGGTTATGCGGTGATAGATGAGAATCGTTAGAGAATCTACTATATATTTGTATTAGGCTAATAATTATTAGATTATAATTTCCAAAAAGTAAAGTTAAGTTGGAAGATATATTTGAAATTGATTTACATTGGTTTAGCGCCACCAAATTATTATCCATAAAAATGGACAGATGGACAATTTTTAAAAAAAAGACATGTGAGGACTCCATACAAGATTTTTTTTTTTGTAAAATAAGGAATGATATAAAACCAAAAAGACCAGCAGTGCCGCATCAAGCTATCTTTAATCTGTGAACAAAGCATTTTGACATTGATCCGATTTTACCATAAAACAAAATATTAGAAATGCCCTCATTTGGTAAAGCAGTCATGCAAATAAATTGAATTTCTATATTAAAATAGCTGCCACCATTTATATACCTCTACACTTAGTGAACTTTTCACATTCACAAATTTCCATACCTTGCATTTACAATTTTGAATGTACGAGTTTCTTCCTCTTGTAAGGAGATAAACCCAGTTTTCAAATGTCTTTGGAAAAAACATGTTGCAAATTTTGATTGTGTTTCCGTTCGATTGCGATCTCCCTGAAATGAATAGAAATTAAAGAAAGTATATATCGATATCAAATCGTTCAAATAAGCGAGTTGTCTCTTTCCACCTTCAAGTGTTCCATCAAATATTATTCATCTGACTGTACTTTGTACAAGTTTATGTAAATCCAAATGAGATTCGGTCAATTATTCTTCATAGAAATTAGTTATTACGGTTTAGCACAGGTGGAAAAAACAAGAGATCGAAGAAGGACAATCGGAACTAGTCGGAATAGGGCAGTTATGGCCTTATGATACACTAACAAATCTTTACACAAAAATAAGCAAGTCATGTCAAAGCTGCTATTAACCAATTAATTAAATAACATTAAAAGCTGTCCATTTTTTACAATTCCATGTGTCTGAGAACTTGTCTTTAATACAGGTCTGTGTAACTGTTAGTCTATGGAAAGGTATATATACTATGATATCTAGATTTCAATATTAATATCATAATTTCATAGTATACATTTCCATTTAACATATATTTACAACTCAAATCCCCAAGGATGACTGGGGAATAGATATAGGGTCACTTATGTTCTTCTTCCGACAGGCAGTAAAACCAATGGAAAAGTGGGGCGTCCGTTTGGCCGTGCAGGATGTACAAGTTCACAGCCACACTGTAAATATTGCGGACGCCTAACGCGTCCGGACGCGTTCCAATTTTAAACACAATTATGTTCGGTTGTTAACATTAGTGTTCCACATTGAACGCCAGCGTTAAAGAATATAACACATTGTGTTCAGTCTTTTAACGCATATGTTCAAGACCAGTGTTCTAAATTGAACACTTTAGTGTTCTAATATTGTAATGGGGAGTGAACAAATATTTCATCGCTTCAGAGTCAAACAGACGATGAATAAGGGTGATTCGTATTATAATTTGACGATAAATGTATTTTAGCTGTATCAACATATTAAGCAAATTATCAGTTTAGTAAAAACAAAATTAAAAAATGTTACAAGAGCGTATTTATAAGCGTGCAAATGATTGATTTTTAATATACATCTTTTTTCTAAACGACTTTAAAAGTTGTTTGGGTATATTTTTAACCAATGTAAATACGTAAATGCTTATGAAAGCGTTGCTATTGTAAAAGCGTTCTGGTGTCGAACACGATGATGCGTTAAAATTTACCATTTTCCCCGAACGCCATGTGTTCCAAACATGTCTGCGTACATAACAGCGCGTGACGTATTAATGTACCGGAAGTTTGGTTTTTGATCGCGATTGAAGAAGCTTCACTGAAGAAAATTAACAACAAAACATGATTTAATAGGTATGTACATCTATATTTATAACAAATTACGAACTTAAAATTTATTTTTTTAGTATTCAGTCAACACATTTCTACTTTGACGGGACACACTGAAGTATAAATGGAAGTAGAACATTTTGTTTGAACACATAACTGTGCTGTTATGCCATAATTCGATTAAAAAAGTAGGAGGTTCTTTGAGAGAATACATTTAAATGATCATGTTTTTTTTATTTTTAACCAATGTAATTTATACGTAAATGCTAATGATATCGTTGCTATTGTAAATGTGTTCTGGTCTCGAACATGATGCGTTCCAGTTAATCGTTTTCCCTGAACGCCATGTGTTCCAAACATTGTGTATAGAAAGCAACAAGAAGATCACGCGATTATCCACACTTTTGAGGATGTACATTTGTTAATAAAATAAAAGGATTTGTTCACATATACAAAAACTGTCATGACATTGCACGAATTGTAAGGAATTGACTGATATGCATTGCAAATCTAATAAAATGGAACAGGATCTGCCTATCCTTCCGGAGCATCTCAGATCACCCCAAGTCTTTATTGATTGATTGATTGGTGTTTAAGGATTTGTTCACATATACAAAAACTGTCATGACATTGCAATGCCAAGACAGAGGTTTGTAAAAAGGCACACTGCAAATTAACACACTAATTTTAAATTTCTAATGTATCTGTTTTTAATAGCTTTCTCATTCTTAAATACTTAATTCTTAGTAATTCATTTTAGTAAATGTCCGCTGTTGTGCACTTCATATTGTAATGTATTCCTATGTTACTTTTATAGGGTACAAACACAACTACAGTACTTAGGGGTAATTGTTCGTGCATACCTCGAGAATGAAGAGAAAATTTCGCAGTTCCAGAGATGACGACTTATCCTGCACCATAAAAGTACTTTATGTAAGTTTAAGAATTTTAGGAGTGCCCATTGACTTCTTACAATTTTTGAAGTTTTGTTAATGCAGATTTATCAATAAAATGTGCACCATTCACTTGTGTACATGAATCAGAAAACTAATTTAGTTAAATCCAGTGTAATTACATCAATTTAAATTGGAATTAACCCTATACAGATCATAAGTGAAATTCCTACATATCTTTTTGAAAACAGGCAAATAGTCATTAGTTTCTTGAAATGTTAGCAGTTAATTTAGTGACAAGTCTAAAGAAAAAGTTTTTGCCTAAAACACCTATGACCATTTGCTGTACACTTCCTATCATCTTTTTTCAAAAAGCTATAGAACAGGAGAGCCCCTATACTTGAAAATAAATGTATACCACTCTCTAACAAATGCATCTTATCAAATATTGCAAAAAAATTCTAATAATGCTGACAAATATAATGGAATTGCAAAAACGAAATAAAAGTTTCTAATTCTTAAGGAATATCGACATGATCAATAATTTATTTACTCATACACTTTATATTTGACATTTCAGAACTTACGGTTGATGGACAACAAAGTTAAAGAATAGTTATAACCCAAGGAGACGAATCCTCTTAAAAATGGAAGCTCAAAAACAGCTGTAGACGACTCAAATCATGTTTAAAAATACCAAGGTACATTTAGCAGTGTAAAATGAACACCGACTCGACTACTGACAGCATATATACAGGGTATTTTATGTTTGATATTGACTATCTGAGTGCTATGCAGGCTGTGGATTATGGAAATATTGGTGATAAACGAGCCATTGACATCAGTTTTTAGTAAAGAAATTCAGGACAGTGCATGACTTAAGAAGTTGAAAACGATGAGTTAAACTAAGCCACTAGACTTTGTTGTAACATAATAATTTTGAATGTGACGAAAATTTTGTCTGATTAAATATTTGGACACATTTTGCTAATCAAATTATAGTGTAATTTTTCGTTGTCAAATGTTATATTTCTAACTTGCCTAACTTGTCATTTTAAAGTTGCTTCAATATTTCACATTTTTGTACGTTTTATTAATTTTGCCTCTTTTAATCAATTAAAGATGTTTTTAATCAATAATTAAATTATTATTTTTACAAGACCACAATTATGTTTCAGAGAATGGAACACTTTTTTCTGGAACATGTAAATTTGTGTTCCAGTAGTATACACTATGTGTTCTGGATATTAACACATATTTATGGAACACAGTCCGAGTGTTCCAGAAGTGTAACAAGGCTTGGAACGCGTAACGGCGTACAATTTTGCGCACAAGGACATGTTCCAGATTCAAACACTAGGCGTTCAAGGAGTACACACTCCGTTCAAGAACAACACACATAGCGTTCGAAAGATGCACACATGATGTAAGAACTGGAACACCAATGTTAATATTTAGAACACTGTTACGCGTTCCAGATTCAAACACTAGGCGTTCAAGTAGTACATACTATCCGTTCAAGAATAACACATAGCGTTCGAAATATGCATACATGATGTTAAAAACTGGAACACCAATGTTAATATTTAGAACACTGTTACGCGTTCCAGAAGTGTTACAAAAGGGCGTTCAAAAAGTGTTCAAATTTTTAACACTTTTATTTACAGTGCACGTTCGTTCAGAATGGGGTTGGTGAATCCGATGTCACGTGTAGAGAGAGTGCCACGCTCTCTGCACGTTTAGAACCGTTGCAACAACTCTTTTCAGGGGTCCGCAGGCAAATTGTCCGTCTCTATCCAATATATCCTAATTTTCTAGTGGCAGTCAAAATTTCACCGACCTACATCCCGGGTGGACTTTATAACAGGAAAATGCATGAACTATTTGCTGCTGGACTTTAAGCAACCGAAAATCATTTACAACTCGAATAATCTAATAATTTGTCTAATTGATAGTTTATATTGATGATTACTTTATCGCAGATGTTTGTAAAATAGAGTTCAATAAAATATAGTAATTTTTATGTAAAAACGTATAATATGTACGTGATTTACTCACTAGCATCATAGCAGTCATATTTGGTCAATTTGTGATAGTGATTTACCAGATCTTGAGTTTATAAATGCAGCAAAAACAAATTATGAACGGTTTATATGTCAATCAGACACAAAAAAACTAGCGATTTTAAAAAGTTCTTTTCAAAGTAAAACTAAATCTATGTAAAAAAATGAAAACAACACGTTGTAAATTTCAAAATAAAGATAGGGTCTTTTAAAAAATACAAAAGGATATCTACAATCATAGAACTTGGTACAAAGATAAACGTTTGAGAGTATAGCAACCTCCAATATGTAACTTCATTTTTTTCATTTTATGATTAATAGACTTGTTTTAAGGCTAAAATGTAATTCTGAGTCCTGTTCCATATAAACAACTCCCAATGCAAGGCAGGTCACGCTGACCTATATTTTCTTATCGCATATTCCCATAAAATTTCGTCTGAAATCCTTTTTGGAATGCATGTAATTAGTTACTTTTTTCAGTCCTTTTCATTAATGAGAAAGTCAAATATTTTCTGATATTATATTTACGCATTTTTGATACGCAATAGCTGAATTTGTATAAAAGTCTGATAAAGGCATTATGTATGTCATACTGAGAATATATTCACAGGCAGAAGTAACCGGTCATCATTACTATAAAATCTCACCAGAAAATAAGAACAACTTTTGTCATTTTTTTAGGCGGATTTAACCGAACCTAAATGTCTTCTTAACTCACCTTTCTAATTACTGACATCACTGTGTATCATCGCCACCGGAAATTGGGTACCAACGAAGCGGAGAGAAAGGAAGAAATAAATAAACAAGGTAAGAAAACCATTTCTACCGTTTCGATGAGGTTACCGCTTTTGAAAGAATTTTCTGATATATAAAGCTTTAATTTTTTACGTCAACAAGTAGCAAACAAGACAAGATTTGGTGTTATTCTCAAAAACTGTGCACTTGGTACCAGAAATTTTCGAGGTCGATCGCCCTATGTCGCCCCGTTGGTCCGATAATCAACTGTTTTTCATTCTTTTTCCAGACAAAGTTTTAGGGATTAGGGAGCTACCATTTGATTTTTAATGGGGGGGGGGGGGGGGGGCTAGGATGAAATTTGAAAAAAATAGGCAGGACAGGAGTTTTGAGTAAAAAAAAGGCAGGATGAGACACTTGCAAAAAAAAAAGTCAGGATGACAATTTAGGTAAAAAAAAGGCAGGTTAAACTTAAAAAAAAAGGCAGGACCGAATACAGTGAGAAATAAAAAGGCAGGACAGAGATTACAACTAAAATAAATTGCAGGACAACATTTTTCATCCTAGCCCCCATCCCCCCCATAAAAATTAAATGGTAGCTCCCTTATGACAGTGTGACATCATATTTTCTGAAATTCGCTTTCAAAAAGATGTTTTCTAAAGAATATAAGTCAAAACGAATCCAGCCAAGAGTACGGCAACTTGCTCTCGAACTGTATGGCAACTTGCTAGTTTTATATTTATATGCCGTCCTTTTCAAGAAATTGTTCAAATATACCTAATTATACAGTTGATATAGAAATACAATCCGCTTGAGTGAGGGCATTGTAGATTTTGGTATACATAATATTATGCTACACAGTTATATTAGATCTCGAGCGTCATACCAAAAATATATGTTTTACCAAATGTATACATATTATATCAATATTTACCCTTTCAACATAATAAAACATTCCACGAAGTTTCCGTTAATAAAACCCTTTAAATTGTTACTAACTTCTAGTATCCAGTGTATATAAAGTGCGGATCCTGAAATACCATTTTCACTGTATATGCCACGAATTTCTAATGTAGAATGATAAATAAATAGACGTAAAATTGACGATTTTGGAATAAAATAATGAATAATACATTAAATGGATCGTTTTGATAAACTCATGATACAGGTATAAGAGATGCAGACGGGTTTATATAGCACATACAGCAACCAAGGTGTGAAATCGTTACTCAAATAGGTAAATATTAAGAATATTTCACGAACAGAGCGTGCAGGAGATTTAAAAGCTGCAGTAAAGTTTTATTGTCAGAAAAATATACATTCTAACATAAGCATTAATGTTGTATAACAATAAACAGATTTTGTTATTCAGTTTATTGATATTGAGTTAAATTCCACCAATTTGAAAGTGTTCATGTTAACTGTCGAATAATGATACAATACTTTTATTTTCACTGTAGGGGCGATTCATTTCTATTGTATATGTGGTGGGTTTTCACAGTAGAAATCTTTTTCATTTTCATCAAATAGAGCGTCAATTCAGCCGACTCGCTGACAAACTAAATAAAGCCAGAAGGATTTGATAATTCTTACTTTGTGATTGAAAGTCTAACGAACTACAAATATGAATTCCGTTAAAATAAGAGCTTTTATAGCTAAAAATATTCAGTTCTATTTTTTTAATAGTTTGTCAGGATATAAATATGAAGGTTTAAATTTATCCATTCCAATGACATTTAATTATTGAATACACATACCTTGCACAGTTAAGAACATTAACAGCCACCGAAAAACGATGATTAAATTTTGGGTTTCGGTCTATATCTAGTGCACTATACATCACATACTAATGAAACGTCATTAATGAATGCATCTTGGATAATAAAGAGCGTTCACACAACGACCTACATTTTACGCTTGGGTGACTGGTTACGTTTTCAGTTTATGTTTATATCTAAGGAGCTATATACATCACGTATCGATGCAACTTCATCAGAGTGTATATACTGGGCATAAAAAGTATACGCAATTTTGAAATTACAATGACAAATTGAGGACAGTTTATTGTTACAAGTTTTAATGGTTCTATATCACTGGTATCATAACCGTACAGTTGATTTTGGACGTTGCTGTGTAGATAGAACGTCCAAATATTTTTTCCGAAGACTTATGGCCGTAACAGTAGGTATAACATGTTTAGGAAAACAAAGTTCATTGCTTCCTGACAGCATTGTTTATTTATATGTAAGACTCTAAAGTGCGATGGTCTTCGCTAAAGTGCGATAGTTTGATACGCTAAAGTACGATGGTCTGTGCTATTTTATGGAACACGCTAATGTCCGATGCCTCAATACGCTAAAGTACGTTTTCCCGACAACAATGGAAATCAACAAAAATGAAAAAAACGAATTACCTTAAAATTGATGATGTGTATAAAACACTTAGAAAACCATATTTTGCAGTAATACGGTAAAATTAATTAATAAAGTAATATAAACTTTTTTTTTTGCTTGTTAAACGTACAGTGGCAAATATCACATGCATATACAGGACAATCATACGCATGACCATTTGATCATTTATACTGAAATAATTCTTGTATTTCTACTATTCATGTTAAGGTCACAAAATATAATTTAACCTAAGAGGAAAAGAAAATTCTGGAGCTGGCTCACTTGGATGTTGAGGAATAAAATTCGATCAATTTTAATTTAACAGCACCTTCTATGTTTGTAATCAGACGTTATGAATATGGCTTAAGACAGGTTCATAAAGTAAACACTAGCAACTGCAATGTAACCATTACACTTCTTTAAATAAAAAAATGAGACATATATTCTACCAAGACCAAATGTCGATATATGCAACTAATATAACTACGGCCTTTAATGTGGAGCCTTAGCCTACTCCGCATAGCAATCTATATATACACAGGGCCACACAATGACCAGTGTAAAAAAAAAAAAGAGACAGACAACGGCTTGATTAATAAACATAATAATAAACGAAAACCATTGCCTGTACCCCATTCCCGTTACACCGTCGCACTTTAGCGTGCTATACTATTGCACTTTAGCGTGTTATACTATCGCACTTAAGCGTGTCATGCCATCGCACTTTAGCGTTTGACTCCATCGCACTTTAGCGTATACCATTGCACTTTAGCGTGACCATCGCACTTTAGAGTACCATCGCACTTTAGAGTCCTACAACTGAACACCCATCATTAATTAAACAACAACAAAAATCATTAAAAGCACGATCACATTTAGTTTTCGAGTAAACATACCATGCTTTTATTAAAAGTTTAATCAAGCTTTTGTTACACAGAATCTTTATTTCGCGATGTTTACAAGTAATTTATACACACGTCTATTGAAAATAGTCACAACGAATGAGGAACCCGTTGTTATATTTCATTTATACATGTGTAAAGAACAAACTCCGAATTTCGTCATGTTTCGTTGTCTTTATAGAATTTTTAAAAGCAGCGATCAATATGGTAAAAATATGTACATAACATAATAATACTGCTTGAAAACTTTTCAAAGCTTATTCAATCAAGTACTTAACAACTTTTTAAGGAAAATTTGTCGTAAAAATACGTTGCACTCCTGGATTTTCTTCTCCCGAATATTTTCGAATCTCTGACACAGTAATAGCTAACTCAGGACGATGTGTCGCATATCATCACGATCTTCGTGTAAACTTTACCTCAAGATCAAAATCCTAGATTTTTAGAGTTATTTTTGCAAAATCTCTCAGAAACTGGATTGCAAAAGGGAGGGTATGGATGGGGTTTGCAGAATACAGAATATTGGGCCAAAAAAATAAAGAATAGAGAAAAATGGGCAAGAAAAATAAAGAATAGAGAATAATGGGGTGCTAAAATATAAAGAATAACTGCAAAAATTTAAGAGTTGGGTAAACATATACTGATTACAGAAAAGAACAATGTCCAGCATACAGTTATCAAGTAATTACAGAATTATGAGAATAGCCATTATTTTTTAAGATAAAGAATAATGAGCGAAAAATTAATGATACAGAAATGAAAGACCCCAATCCACACCCTCATCAAGTGCTCCCGATGAGGGGAATTCACTTGGTCCCACATTGAACATACACAAAATTCAGGTGCTTTAATTTTCAATATGAAATGCTAAAAATGTCAAATAGTTAAGTCGTTACAAACAATAAAAGATGGGTATTGCAAAGGAGACAGCATATGTTCTTTTCGATATTTTTAGAAACGAAGGGTACAGTACTGTTCGAAAACGCGCAACGAACGGTACAGTATAAACAATTTTAGAAACTGATGACTATTTAAAAAAAATTATAATAATTACAATGAACTAAGTATGTGGGATATATTCAGTAGAAAGATACACTCACTAACCTGCACATATATCAGTTGTATTTTAAAGTTATTTAATGTTTGCATTTTTGAAGCATTTTTAAGCGAGTTTTTGTGACCAATGTTTGTAAAAATACGTGAGTTTATTATTCAGTAAGTACAGTTCGAGTTAAAATTGGAATTATTTAATTAGTACTGATCACTTAACATGCATACAACGTACAGAATATGTCTAGGTTAGTCTATGAAAAGGTATATACTATGAAATTTAGAGCGAGGGGCTTGCCCCGAGCTCTTAATTTCATAGTATATACCTTTTCATAGACTATCCAATTTAGCACATATTTACAACTCGAGTAATCTTTTAATTGCTCTATTGATACTTTATTTTAGCTGACTACTTGTATCACATGTGTTTTAAAACGGAGCTCAATAACGAAGTTTTGTAAATCTACTCACTAGTATCATTGTAAATTATGTGATTTTAAAAGGCCCTTGACTCCAGAATGAAAAGATGGCAGCTGCTGGTGTAAGTATGTTTATTGATATAAAGCGGTGTTTTAACATCATGTACTTCTTTGCATGGTAAGATGACAAAACAAATTGACCAAAAGTAGGCAATAATTAAATTGCAGTGGAAGCTTTTCATGTCTTGAAAACATTTTTCAATTTCACATTAAAACTAAAGCTATAATAAATTTGAAACATATAGATAGTATGCAGTGGTGGATCCAGGGGTTGGGGTTTGGAAAACCCCCTTTTTTGGACGATCAATGCTTTTAAATGGGACATTTGGTTAGACCACCCCTTTATCCTGGGTTGGAACCCCTTTTAAAAATGGCTGGATCCGCCCCTGGTTTGTCCCCATAGATAGTCTATCGGATAGCCATTGAAAAGCAACTACCAATAGATCAAAAATACAAGGGTTTATGTTTTTTTTTTTTATTATTTCAAAAGTAAAAACTAAAAGATTTATCATGTATTTATATATATATACATGTATATAGGTGGCACATTCTCTTCAGACATTATCACGGTTTTTCAATTCATGACGTCGTCCTGAACATGCATGAAATATTTGCCACTGGACATTAAGCAACCAATAATCAATCAATCAATTCATGACGAAATAGATCAAGTTGCCTTAATTTCCCTCCACAAGGTTTCATAGTACACACTTTTTTTTGTGTACAAAGTAGTTGCATGGATGATAAATTATCACAATTTTAAGATGGCTTTGTACTCTAATCAAGGTATAAAAAACCATATTTGTTACTCTTTATTTAAATGAAAGAAACTTACAATCGTCAAAAACGTTTTTTAGATCCAAAGATTAAATAGCAGGATATTCAAAAAAATCAATGTGAAAACTAATTACAAACTATTTAATTTAATTTGGAACACAGCATTTTCTTTCAAAATAGCCAGTGGCAATTTTTGTTTTAATATTTTGATTACGATACAATGAAATCTTACCCTTGTGGTCATACATGCGTAGTTACTTAGTACACGGAAAAAGTATGTACCATGAAAATTAGAAGGCAAATTCAAGCAATTTCATTGGACGAGAAGTTGTAAGTTTGTGCTAAATTTTTGTATACAAAGTGTGTACATAACTCAGAATATTTTTGATATTATATATCGGCTTCTATCAGCTTGTTCTGTATCGCTTAAAAACGCACAATGTCCGCAATCAATTGTACGGTGGTTAAGCATGTACGATAAGTTTAGATTTTTAAAATATAAAGATCATCGATATTTAATCATCAAATGAATATGGTCAGTTTTTACATGTCCAATTATCACATAAAACCACAATGAAAATTATTCGCACCTAAAAAAATCCCACATCAGAAATGATCGCACTTACAGTGATAATGCATCGCACAAATGTCAAAATGAATCGCTTTCAATAACTTTATTCTAGATTCAGTTGCTTTAATAACATATTTTTGGACTTAAATCATGTTATTGTATATATAGTATAGTCATATTCTAATGAAATTGTGTTAAAAAGTACATTCAAATTAATTATTTTGTATTTTCAAAACGTAAACAAAATTTCACAATTGTATCATACTTTAACTTTGTTTAAACCTGTTTATTTACTTTTGACCTTAATTATTTATCCCTTATAATTTTTATAAACTATGTATTTGCATTCAGGTATCACAGATCAATTTTATTCGTTCATTGTGTGTTAATTTACGTTTTTTGATTGAGTTAAGCCTTCCAATTGATATTTTATAGTGTGTCTTTCTATGTTGTGATGTTATACTATTGTTTCAGAAAAGGGAGAAGGTTTGGTACCATTAAAACGTTTAATCCCGCTGCAAATGTTTGCACCTGTCCTTAGTCAGGAATCTGATGTACAGTAGTTTTCGTCTGTTTATGTAGTTCATACGTGTTTCTCGTTTCTCGTTTTTATATAGAATGCTCCGTGTTGAAGGCCGTACCTTGACCTATAATGGTTTACCTTTATGAATTGTTACTTGGATGGAGAGTTGTCTCATTGGCACTCATACCACATCTTCCTATATCTATGAACACAGTTTTTCCCATCATTTTTATTCTACAATAGTAATACTCGCATATGACAGTGAAAATGAACTATCTGGTTCACACTTTATATACACTGGTATCTATTTGTTTTATAGATTACATTAAATTTCTTATATATCCAAGTTAACGAGATATGCGAGGCAATGTAATGTAGTCAATTAACAATGAACAAATGAATAATCAGGAGGATTTTATCCGGATCGAATATTTTTTTAATCCGTTGCTACGCATACTTATTTTTTCCCCGTTATTTAAAAAAAAAATTGTAAACAATTGATTCCTGCATTTTGTGTTGCAGAATATTTATTTTCAAACACTTAAAATTCACATTTCTATAAAACCAAATATATAGGTCGAGTTTCATACATTCATAAGTCTAAAAACAGAGAATGTGTGTTTGAAAACAAAGTAACTACGTGCTGCTATAACTGTTAATGCAATTTTTGGTCTTACTTGTATTGATTTATAACAAATTCGTTTTGACACAATATAAATTTAAAGTAAAATTTAGACATACACGTATTAAACATCTTATACGTGAAAAAGTACTACTATAAAAAGAGAACTCGGGCGAATACCTGATCGGAATTATAGGCAAATTAACGATCATGCACGCCACAACTGAATTGAAGAACAAAGCCATGGAGTTATATCAATAAAATAAATCTGGCAAAGAAATCAAACATTTCTGTCATAAATTATTCCGACAATCACTTTAAACAATACAAACAATAAGACAAGCAAGGGGGCACATCGAGATATATGTTAGATAACTTGGCAGAAAATAACGTATATATAGGGCAACTAATTCGTGAAGACTTTGTAAGATGTAACACCACCAACTCGGACCCGATCTATAATAACATACCGGAAAGTAGTATATATATTATAGAGAAGTTTTCATTAAATATTCTTCAAAATTTGAAATATAATGTATACATAGTTTAGTTGCACTTGTCCATAGATAAATGTCCATGTATAAAGTTTTATAGACCATGTACAAATTTAGCCAGTGGGGTTTATGATGTAAGTAAACACTCGATTCAGATTACTAAATGACCATGTTACGTAAACCCCATTACACATGTTACTTTTAAGTGTATTGGGAAGGTTAAGAGTTTAAATAAGGGTAATTCAACGGTCACTTCAAAGATGCAAAATTTTAGTACCGACGTTTATTACTTTATTTGATTAATGGGATAATTTCTCCGGGTACTATATAAACAAGTTTGTTCAGTTGGTGTACTATCTGTGTATTCCAACTGAACAGAACTTTGTGTTTTTATTTTAAAGGTTAGTAAACTTTACACATTTTTTGTAACGATTTAATCATTTAAATTGAGAAAGAATTTGTGGTTAAAAGTAAATTTTTAAACTGTAATCTGAAAATAGAAACAATGTACTCTTTTAATTTTATCAATTTAATGAAAGCTTAATTTGTTCAATGTTATTTGATTTATTTACAACTTTATTGTATTTGTTAATTATTACTATTTTAATTTGTATTTTAATTTGATATTTAGTATTGTACAATAATAAACAAAACTGATCTGTGTATTCCAACTGAACAGAACTTTGTGTTTTTATTTTAAAGGTAACCGGACAATTTCAGAAACCCTAGTGGTATGATAAAGTCCTAAAAAACACGAACAGCATACAAATTACTTGTCAGCCACTTACACATACGAGTTTCATCCGACCTCCCTCTACACCAAGTCGAGTATAGTCTCACCCCAACTGACACCAAAATCAAGTATAAAATATATCTAAAAAACAAATTCCTATCCATAGTTGTAAACATCAAACTATGTAGAATATATATTGGTAATTTAGGTATCAAATGAAAGGCGAAGGACTGTCGATCCTTGTAGAACACCTTTTAACTGATAATTTTGAAAAATAAAAAAAATGTATGAATGAAATCTAAAAAGGAGGGCATATATTGCGTATTGCTTGTTTCTGTGGGAAGAATTATTACGTACCTATTCCGATAAGTAGTACGCTCTGATATATAAATAACGGTATATTGACCCCTACCCCAATAAATGCTTGAAATTGAAAAATTAAACACAGAAAGAAATGGGATCAAAAATAGGTGGTGTGCGTCTTTTTCATATTTTAGTACACAAACTGGCCTAAAAGTGAGATAAATATGTTGCACGAATAAGAGAAGTTATCTCAAGAATAAATTTATCATAACTTTAAAAAAAAACATATTATTTAGAGCATACACCTGAAGCCCTCAAGCTGTAACAATTTGTCTTTGGTTACCACACATTTATAGTCTGTCGTAATAGTAGTTTGGATGCTCAACGTCCTACAAAAGAACTAAATCCTCTAAGCCGGCGGTTTCTTTGCTGATTTGTTTTTATAAAATTATGTTTAAGGCACCAACTGTTTATCCTTTGAGGGGGGCATGATTTGTCGACTTAAATATAAAAAATGAGTTATTTTTCAATAATATACAGAAACTAGACATTTAGTTCGAAACGCAGTGTTTTAGTAATTCCCCCGACAAAAAAAGTATTTTGCTCACTTTCCTTTTAAACAGGAAATTAACTAAATCGTTTATTCAAGAAATTTAAAGTGTTGTATTGAACTTTCGAAAAAAAAATCCTTTTTCCTTATAACAAATAAAACATTAGTTGTTAAAAATATATAACGATATATGAATATACTTAGGATAGTTAGGTCGAAGAATCCATTTTTTTGATGACATTAATGTGGGTTTTTTTTTTTGAAATTCTTACCTTGTTTATTTATTTTTTGTCCTTCCTCTCCGCTTCGTTGGTACCCAATTTCCAGTGGCGATGATACACAGTGGATATGAAAGACATTGTTATTGGTACCTAAAACTTGGCAAGTAAAAGTCTTATTTATCTTAAAATTATATGCAATTGGAGAGAAAAAAAATATATAAAATATTTACCCATGAGGAACTGCATTGTTCCGATAGTATATGACACTCCACATGATGCTCCGGTTGAGGGTGTTTTAAATTCAAATTCGGAGCCAACCTTACCAATATTTCCCTAAAACATGAGGTCAATATTTTACTTTCTACAAAATTAAATATAAAAACAAGGAGATACAGGCGCTACTGCGTTTGACGGAAGCAAATATCGTTACATAAAGGACAACCACACACAGACAAAGATATAGCACACATTGGAAAAATGTGTAACTGCAAACTAAAGATAAAGAAATAGAAACCTCTTCGTCGTGATAATTGCAAAATTTTGTAAGTCTCTGGTGGATACTGCAACTAAAGAAACATACTAGATCCTGTCAAAACAAAGTGCAACTAAAGAAAAAAACAAGATCCTGTCAAAACAAAGTGCAACTAAAGACACATACAGTCAAGATCCTGTCAAAACAAATACAAGGTTAAATAGTTTTTAGAATATTGAATAAACTTTATTATCACATATTTGTTACGAAAACATTGAGTTTTGCATATACAACAACCGCAGATTTGCCCTAGTCATATATTCTTCTCGGGATAAATAATTTCGGCCCAAGGCAAATAACCGGTTTTTGTTTTATTAATGATGTCATAAGCGCCCCTGAACAACAACTTGAGGCAGATGCTCGTTTTGTCATTTGTAAATTAAGTAATATTCATTGCATGTTACAAATTAAGAAATTGCATTTTACAAATTAAGACATGTATAATTATGGCGGATATTCCCTTCCATAAAAACTATAGTCCTTGAATATTATAATGTCAATGTCAGACTTTCTTTTTGTGTTAGACAAGTGTGATTTTATATTTCTATGATAAATTCTTCTGTCATTTTATTAATCTACAGTAAATTGTAATTTCTTAATTTATAACATGTATTTTTTCCATCCGTTACATGAATTTCTACAATTCTTGGTTTGTGAAATGAATCTTCTTAATGTGTAAATGCAATTTCTTAATTTGTCAACGAAGAAAATTCGTTACATAAAATTGTTCATTTCTTAATTTGTGAAATATAATTTCTTTGTTTGAGTCACGTTTTGAGAGAATGTGTCCGTGTAATTGTTACCGCTGCCAGCCAATGAGAAGTTCCGCTTCTCAAGAAAAACTACAAGTTACAAATCAAGAATGAAATAGTTCCACAATATTCCGCACGAGGTCGCTGTGGATCTATGTCAACTCGTACTTCTGCCAACTCGTACTTTTACCAACTCGTATCCATTATTTAATTATTTATACGCAGTAAAGTTTTCAAAATACATTAAGGTACAACTTTATTGATTGGTAATCTGATGCAATTTGTTTTCAAATCAGAAATATCTAAAGTTAGTCATTCATCTTTAGAAGTAATTGATTTTATGAAATTGTTTGAACGATAATTTTATATCTCATATACATGTTGAATAATTATATTCATACAATGTTCTAATCACTGATCATTGTAGTCAGTGGCCGGGGTCAAGGGGAAAGGGGGGGGGGGGGGGTCCGGGGGTTGAAACCCCCCTATTTTTTTGACAACTAATGCTTTTGTATGGGGACATGGGGTTGGAACCCCCCTTTTTATATGACTTGCATGTGTTTAAACCTCCTTTTAAAAATGGTTGGACCCGCGCGTGATTAGTGAATAATAGGCTAGGACCTACAAAAAAAGAATGGGGTTGTTTAAATGAAAAGTAAACATAAAAGGATTTATGAAAACTCAGATTTCGGAAAAAATGCTGCACCAAAGTCCGAGTTTTACTTATTAACTTTGTAAAAGCCAAGCCGGGGGGGGGGGGGGGGGGGGGGGGGGATGTATGATCTTACATTTGTGTATCTAAATAACTGTAAATGTAAAAACTTTTGACAATATTCTATATTCCTGTGCTGGATTTATCGCTTTTATAAACTAACTAGAAAAATCTTGTTGAACACATGTTCATCGCAAAAATCAGTAAACAATATTCTTCTCTCTTATTCTATGAATCTTTTTTCACTGATTTGTTTACTGATTTTTGCGTTGAACATGTGTTCAAGAAGATTTTTCTTGTTAGTTTATATATGAAGGCATTTCGAATCTTTTTGAAGCGATAAAGCCAGCACAGGAATTGAACATATAGTCCAAAACATAAATATAATCGTCTGGTAGGTTTAAATTATCTACGTCAGTTAACATCGTTTCAACAATTAGATACCATGTCCAAGCAAAATGTCACTGAAATCCGGACACAGCAGTCTATTCTTCAGCCCACAACCATTTAAGAAACAAAACGTTAAGCTATCGTTGTTCAATTTATTTTCAATATTTACAGTTCCATTACTGATCAATTTCTTTTTATATAGGCCCCCTATCTGCCAGAAGTCGGTGGAGCATTTGCGTTCGTCGGATGAGGGGACAGCCCCTGTCGCTGTCTTTTGCTAGGTGGGGTATCACTAAACCCTTTTGGGGTGGTGTCATGATTTGTTGACGAAGAGCTGGAACGCTCTGTCCTACATGACCTACATGTAGATTCGTCAAATACAGTGCCAGTAATATAGAGCTGGTTGTCCAAGACGAATGATTAACTTTAGATATTTATGATTCGGAAACAAATTGCATCAGATTACCAATCAATAAAGTTGTACTTTATTTTATTTGTAGGGTTCTATATTTCATATAAAAGAACATAACAACTTTAATGCATATAAATAATAAAATATTTGGTACGAGTTGGTAGAAATATGAGTTGGTTGAGTACGAGTTGGCTAAGGTACGAGTTTACATGAATCCACAGCGACCTCGTGCGGAATATTGTGGAACTATTTCATTCTTGATTTGTAAAACTTCTTGATTTGTGAAACTTCTTGATTTGTAACTTGTTTATTTGTAACTTGTAGTTTTTCTTGAGAAACGGAACTTCTCATTGGCTGGTAGCGGTAGCAATAACAATGACACATTTTCCAAAACGTGACTCAAACAAAGAAATAACATTTCACAAATTAAGAAATGTAGAATTGTACGGAAGCCGGTTAGTGTCAGGGTGGAGTTTTATTTTTAAGTCGTTATAACGACTTAGCTAACTTGTTATAATGACTTAGCTAAGTTGTAATAACGACTTAGCATATTTATCTTACAAATTAAAAAATTGCATGTTACAAATTAAGAAATTGTATGGCAAGCCGTTCTCGTCAAAACTATGTTTAAACCATTTTTTCGAAAAAATTACACACTGAGAATTAAAAAAATCACACTGAGATTTAAGAACCTAAAATAACACACTGAGAAATCGAAATTACACACTGAGATTTTAAAATTACACACTGAGATTTGAAAAAAAGAAAAACACGCACTGAGAATTTAAAATTACACAATAAGATTCCCAAAATATTCACTGAGATTAATATGCAAATTACTAATGATTATTCATGAGATGAATAATTCAACAGATTAATATCTTCGTCTTCCGAACTCTTGTCATTATAATGAAATGCGGTTCCTACAACTAACATTTGTAATAAATTTCAAGACTTAACAACTTTTTTTTGCTATAACTCATACTCATAAGTGTGTTGCCTATAATTCAGATTATTACTAACAGTATATCGCGATTTTTTTTGCTATAAACTGTTTAAGCATGGTCCCTTTTCAAAAGTCTTTCAACTGTTACCCTTATTTCGCAAGGTAATCTTTTATATTTTTGTTACGTTTAGAATGCATTCTATATGCTATAATAGGCACTTCGGAAAAAATTCACTGCATTGTTTGTATTTTTGCAGATTGTTCCAATGTGTTCTTATAATTTTAATAACGTTTTTCACCATTTGGTTATATTTTGTAATGAGAGTAAGTGGGTATTTTTTTTGTTCTAATTGGTCTTTGATAACGTAGTTTTTCTATACGTTGTATTTTTAATGTTTGTTTATAAAACATTTAGCGCCAAATTGAAGGACTAACGAGTTCTGTCCCTTAGTTGTTTTAAGCTTGTAATAGATTCAGATTAAGTATGCTAATTAGATATGTGCGCATAAAAAGTGCGCACAAATCTCAGTGTGTAATTTTAAATTCTCAGTGTGTAGTTTCAAATTCTCAGTGTGTGTTTTTCAGTTTATTTCATCTCAGTGTGTCTTTTTGAAATCTCATTGTGTAACTTTCAATTCTCAGTGTGTAATTTTCAATTCTCAGTGTGTGTTTTTCATTTTTTGTAATCTCAGTGCGTTTTTATGAAATCTCAGTGTGTAATTTTCAATTCTCAGTGTGTGTTTTTCATTTTTTGTAATCTCAGTGCGTTTTTATGAAATCTCAGTGTGTAATTTATTCTCAGTGTGTATTTTTAGGTTTTTTAATCTCAGTGTGTTTTTTTTTAATTCTCAGTGTGTAAATTTTTCGAAAAATGGTTTAAACATAGTTTTGACGAGAACGGCTTGCCATAAAATTGGATATTACAAACTAAGAAATGTATAATTATGACGGATATATTAGGGGAGCTTCATAATAATGAAATTATTCCAATGGAGAAAATCAATGCATTATCTTGCCAGTCAGAATATTAAAGATTTGCCAGACATTGACATTATAGTATTCAAGGACTGTAGTTTTGAAATGTTGGGGAGCTTTGTAATACATGTAAGGAAATCATTTCAGTGGAGGAAAACAAATGTATGATCAAAATTCTTTGCACGTTTTTAGCATTCGTGTGAATAAAAAGATTATAACATGTCCTTTTCCATATCGGCCATGGTGTCAACCCTCGACCCAAATGATCCCTTGGCTATTGCCTTGGGATGATATGGGAGTCTCGGAATGATACCAGGGCCTATATGGAAAAAGACATGTTATAATCAATCATAAGTATTTAATGATTTACCCCTTAAAAAACAGCTTCTTTTTTATCAAAATTGTGTGCATGTAATTAAAAGGATAACACTTCTTTGGTTTAAATATATTTTGTGTCGTCAAAGCAAATCAGTACAGACCCTCAGCTTAACCCTCATCCATACACATTCTCCTTTTATCAGTCTACTTCTCAATTTTAAATGGGAGAGGGTTCAGATCTCAAACTTGACCACATGAAGCTTCTTGCTGTTGGCGTATAATTCTAACAATACTTCTTTGATTTTGATGCTCTTGAATGGTTTACAGCTTTGCATTCTAAACCTATGTTATCGATCGTCCCTGATGACGATTACCGGTATTTAAGAAACACATGAAGTGCGCTTGAAAAGTGGTACTATACAATTTTGTTACAACTGGGTCAGTGGCGCTGAACTAGTACACATTTTCGTTTAGGGGCCAGCTGAAGCCCGCCTCCGAGTGCGGGATTTTCTCGCTGTGTTGAAGACCCATTTGTGGCCTTGGGCTGTTTTCTGCTTTTTGGTCGGGTTGTTGTAACTTTGACACATTCCCCATTTCCATTCTCAATTTTACGAATCTGTTTGTGCAAAATTAAAAAAAAAGACGACACAAAGGTATCAATCGTAATCATAAGTCGAAGAGATGACTGTATCCGTGCCTCGTTGTCTATGATGTTGATTCTCTACTTATATGTTTTCAGTTGTATTTTATATTTCTGAAACTCACTAATATGTAAAAAAATAAATCAACAACCACCTGGATACTTACTTTTATTCTTTTTACGACTCGCACTGTGTATTTAATATTTTTTTGACCTGTTGGTGTCCGTTTCAAAATTACTCCAACTAATGCTGTTGAAATAGAATTCAAAGTCAACGTTAAAAGTATTAACTTATGGTCAATAAAAATAGATGTGAGGTAAACAAAAATGAGATACCAAACGTCAATGAGATAACAATCGTCAATGAGATAACACACGTCAATGAGATGACAAACGTCAATGAGATAACAAACGTCAATGAGATGACAAACGTCAATGAGATAACACACGCCAATGAGATAACACACGTCAACGAGATAACAAACATCAATGAGATAACAAGCGCCAATGAGAAAACAAACGTCAATGAGATAACAAACGCCAATGAGATAACACATGTCAATGGGATAATAATCGTCAATGAGATAACACATGTCAATGAGGTAATAATCGTCAATGAGATAACAAACGTCAATGAGTTAACACTCGTCAATGAGATAATAATCGTCAATGAGATAACAAACGCTAATGAGATAACACATGTCATTGAGATAAGAAACGTCAATGAGATAACAAACACCAATGAGATAATAATCGTCAATGAGATAACAAACGCCAATGAGATAACACATGTCAATGAGGTAATAATCGTCAATGAGATAACAAACGTCAATGAGTTAACACTCGTCAATGAGATAATAATCGTCAATGAGATAACAAACGCCAATGAGATAACACATGTCAATGAGATAAAACACGTCAAGGAGTGATATAATACACGTGAATGAGATAACACACGTCAATTATATACTACACTTCAAGATGTAATCACCCATTACTGAGATAACAACCGTAAATTAAATAGCACACGACAATGGTATAACAAACGACAACGAGATAAAAAAAACTTTAATGGGATAACAAACGTCAATAAGATAACTTGCGTCAATGCGATATCAAACATTAATGAGATAACAATCTTAGTACGCCAAAACAACCTAATACTATCTATGGTGAACATACAGCCTTCAACAATAAATAGTATTTGTCCAATTTTATCAAGTTATAATAAATAGCCCCAGCTTTAAGCTAAATAAGGGATATTCAGTCATAGATTTAGTGCAATTACATAGTTTTACTTTGATTTCACTTGATAGTATTCCAAAAGGCTGGTATTATACTGTTGTTATACAGTCCTTGCGTTTGATATTTTTGATTAAATTTTCGTTTTCTAAGAGAAAGACAGAGCGAATATGGGTGAAAATCAGTTCGCTAATTTATAGTTTGTATCACGACTGAAATGTTCTGTTTATTTTTTCTACAATGAAACTCTGCATAAGATCTTGTTAGACTATATTGTGTATGCCATTGCTGTTTGAAATCTATTGTGAAGTTAAGGTACCGATTTAAAGAGCTTTTGACGGCATGAATTATATCAGCGGGTATCATAAAACCGTTCGATGTTTTGGTATTGTTTTCATTTTGTTACTAGTAGTGGATTTTAAGCTTAGTACTGATCGGAAGAGTCATGCCGATTCCAGCTAATTTTGTTTTGTTTGGTTCTTATGTTACACAACCGATTCAGGTTAGGGAGTTTAGCCCTCTCACACATCTTTACCCCACCATATTCTTTTATGTGCTTGTCCCAAGTCAGGAGTCTGAGACTGTCGTTTGTCCCAAGTCAGGAGCCTGTGACTGTCGTTTGTCCCAAGTCAGGATTCTGTGACTGTCGTTTTTCCCGTCAGGAGCCTGTGACTGGAGTTTGTCCGAAATCAGGAGTCTGTGACTGTCGTTTGTCCCAAGTCAGGAGCCTTTGACTGTCGTTTGTACCAAGTCAGGAGTCTGTGACTGTCGCTTGTCTCATATCAGGAGTCTGTGACTGTCGTTTTTGTCTCAAGTCAGGAGTCTGTGACTGTCGTTTGTCTCAAGTCAGGAGTATGTGACTGTCGTTTGTCACAAGTCAGGAGTCTGTGAATGTCGTTTGTCCCAAGTCAGGAGTCTGTGACTGTCGTTTGTCCCAAGTCAGGAGTATGTGACTGTCGTTTGTCCCAAGTCAGGAGTCTGTGACTGTCGTTTTTCCCAAGTCAGAAGTCTGTGACTGTCGTTTGTCCCAAGTCAGGAGTCTGCGACTGACGTTTGTCCCAAGTCAGGAGTCTGCGACTGTCGTTTGTCCCAAGTCAGGAGTCTGTGACTGTCGTTTGTCTCAAGTTAGGAGTCTGTGACTGTCGTTTGTCCCAAGTCAGGAGTCTGTGACTGACTGTCGTTTGTCACAAGTCAGGAGTCTGTGACTGTCGTTTTTCCCAAGTCAGGAGTCTGTGACTGTCGTTTGTCGGTTGTCCCAAGTCATGAGTCTGTGACTGTCGTTTGTCCCAAGTCAGGAGTCTGCGACTGTCGTTTGTCCCAAGTAAGGAGTCTGCGACTGTCGTTTGTCCCAAGTCAGGAGTCTGTGACTGACGTTTGTCCCAAGTCAGGATTCTGTGACTGTCGTTTGTCACATGTCAGGAGTCTGTGACTGTCGTTTGTCTCAAGTCAGGAGTCTGTGACTGACTGTCGTTTGTCCCAAGTCAGGAGTCTGTGACTGACTGTCGTTTGTCACAAGTCAGGAGTCTGTGACTGTCGTTTGTCACAAGTCAGGAGTCTGTGACTGTCGTTTGTCTCAATTCAGGAGTCTGTGACTGTCGTTTGTCGCTATCTTCCATAATTGTTATCGTTGATAGTTTGTAACATAAAAGTGGTCGTTTTAGTAAACGGTTTTGGTTTGCTCATTGTTAAAGATCAAACAGCGACCATTATGAAAATGAATATGTAGTATGATTTCTAACGACACAACAGTTTACTATCCTCCAGAGTCCACAAGACGTAAATGTAAGCAAATACAGGTCATCGTTCAGCCTTCAACAATGAGCAAAGCACATATCGTATAGTTAGCGATAACAGTACAACGATTCAAACTTTAAAAAAAACCAGTTTTTACCCTTTGACATATTCATAACTCACAAATATGATGATGATGGATGACTGAAAGCACCACCACATTATCTAAATAAATTCACAGTTTTAAAAAAAATTAAAACAACACGTTATTAATTCCATGCGTCCGAAGCGCTTTTCTGGATTTTCCTTCACCAAGAACGCTCAAAGCCGAATATTTGAAAGCCGAGGATGTATAAGAACTGACACATTTGAAGAGCTATGTAACCAAAAAGTACTTAAAAAATAGCCAAATCCATCTAATGTCAACTTTGCCTGAGGGAGTTGAAACCTTAGTTTCTTCATAATTTCAAAATTTATAAATGGACAATTTTTAAAAAGGTTTGTTATTAATCATGTTTGTACCGAAGTACTGACTACTGAGCTGATGATACCCTCGGGGACTAATAGTCCACCAGCAGAGGTATCGACCCAGTACTGTGAAAAATGAACACGTTATTAATTTCATGCGTCCGAAGCGCGAATGTTAAAATGCGAATGAAATTTCAAACTATTTTATCAGTTACATTCATTCTATATGTTGTCTTATGTCAAATCAAAACAATTCGAAGCGAATTAAAACTGAAGATCAACTTTGCAACTGGTTTTGAAAAAAGTTGATTAATTTCACATTGTATTTTAAAATATACTTCATTCAAATACTTACCAAATGAATTTTGACAGAATATGGTTTGTGGATGTGTAGGAAAGCAGGAACATGCAGAAACATCTGGTGAAAACCATGACAATAAGGTTACAAAAACAAATACAACACCAATCATACACCCCATCCTTAGATATGTATAGACAACTACTTGTATCAACTATACAATGGAAAGACTAAAATGTGTGTTTTATACTACACGAAGTTTGGTTTACAAATGCATCCACATTCCATAAAAGATTAGTTCTATTTGCATAGTTAAAGTAAATTGTTAAATACTAAATTACCATTTAATTGTATGAAATAACCAGTTATATGCTACTTCCGCGTATAAATCTGATTAGAAATGCTTTATAATTGCATATTATTTGCATGAATTCATTTATCATTGAACATATGTTGAATAAAGTATATATATAAAAAAGTATGAATATAAAACTCTAAGTATGTATCATTCTGTTTCCTATTTTAGTTCGCTAATGTTGTAAAATGAGGACTCGATGGCCCAAATTTGATATACATAAAATGAGATGTTGGACAAACGTCAATGAACGAGAAATCAACAACAACAAGTGAATAAACCCCAGTAACGTCTAGAATTCAAATACCTTCTTCCAAATTACTGTACATGTAGTTTTGTAAAAAACTGCAGTTGTCTTCAAAATAACACTCTATTACAACCGTACCGCTTTTTTGGAGTAAACAATAGTGAAACACTGTCGATATTAAATAAGGACATATGGTATGATTGCCATTGGGACAACTACACATTAGAGTCCAAAATGGGGTGGGTTTCAGAATGTTTAGGTTCACCTGACGGCCTTAACCAATGAACACATATCCAAGACCGAATAGTCAGCTTTAAAAGGCCCCGGCATGAACAAAGTGAACAATTTAAAACGAAAAAAAAAAAAAAAAAAAAAAAATTCAATGGCCTTATTTTTAACAAAACTAAAACACAAACACAAAAATGACAGACGGCAACCATGCAACGAAACACACTGAATTACTAGACTGGTACCATGCCGTTAATATTTGTATATTCCGAAAGCATACTGAATATTTTCGGAGGGAACCAACCTACTGAATTGCAGGCTCATGAAATGGGAAAGGCACATACAGAATGTGGCGGGGTTAAAATATTTGTAAAATTGATTTTAATATTTAATTTCTAATTCGTTATAATCAAATATATGTTTCTTTGCATTGATGAAAAATTATGATCCTACATGCTTTCGATATCATGTACTTTTATTGTGGCATTGCACAAGGTGATGCTTTTCTCAGACTGTTGATGACATCTCTGATCTCCTTAGTCTAGGAAAACAGGATGTATTTATTAGTTTTCATTGGTTTTGAGCTAGCTTTCAGTCATTGCAAGTACTCCTAGATCCGTACCTTTTGTATTTCATCATTATGTTATATGTGGTATTGTGCTTCGTACTGATCTGATGAGTCTGTTTATAGTTTGTTCTTATGTTGTGCTTTACACCATTTTCCCAGGTTAGGGGAGGGTTGGGCGCTCACAGACATGTTTATACCACCACATTCTGTATGCGTCTGTCCCAAGTCAGGAGCCTGTAACTCAGTGGTTGTCTGTCGTTTGTTAATGTCTGTCATATCTGTTTTTCGATTATTGTTTTGTCTAATCTAGTCTGTTGGTTTCTTCGTTTGAATTGTTTCATAGGTTGTCATGTCGGGGCCTTATATATAGCTGACTATGGTATAGGTTATGCCGTAAAGACAAAACTAAATAAATGGAGAATGTGCCAATGGGACACAGATGATGCCTCCGTTTGCATATAACGTTATTAAGTGGCAGAACTCGAGAACGATAAACGTGACGCCACCAAAATTCGAACTTGATCTGTGTTTTGTGGTAATAAGTATTGTGTACAAGTTTCATAACATTTGGTTGAGGCAAACTAAAGTTACATAACGGAAACTAATTTCTGGACGTACGTACGGTTGGACGGACGGACAAGGGTAACACCTAATGCCCCCTCCAATGGCGACGGGGGCATACATATCTGACTTCAATGTGTAACTAACAGTTTACTCAAAGGAGCAATACATTAATACTAAATATATTGATCGTATCTTGATTTGCAGGGGCTACAGAATTCTGAATTATTTAAAGCATAAATAGCGAGGAAAACAATGATCACTGCTTAAATGGATGTGGTTATTTCACAACAGCCATTATACAATCATATAGAACTTTGTTTATTCTGTTACTGTCTTTCCTGTTAATACAGATACAGTAACAGGTCAGACGATATTTATCTGAAACTTTTTAAGTAGCGTATACATATTTATATATTTTATTCACTCAGGCTGAAAAACTTGATTATTTGATCTCATTTGAGGAATGATTGTAATATTGTTTTCTGCATGTCTATGAAGAAATAACATAAAAAAAAGTGGTGCACATTTTAAAATAACTCGCGTAGGTTATTTCGAATAGACAGAAAAAATATTACAATAATTCCTTATAATTTAGTTCTAAATTCCATTTTCAAAGAGCAAATCATAAAAAAGGCGCTGACGTAACGGTCCCATGAAAAAATAACTTTCAGCAAATCAGAAGACGTGTTACATCCAAAATTAAATTATTAAAAGTTACAACATCTTTATCTTCTCAATGTAGCACAATCGATATTCTGCGTTTTGGTATCAGCTGGATAGACAATCAATATAACAGGATATAACTAAATTTGGTGATAGATCGTTAACAAACGTTCATGTTAACAAAACACAATGACAAAAGTAAAACAATATGTGACGGAAGTACTTGATGTTTTGCTTATCAGAAAGGGAAGATAGTTTAATCGGAGAAATTGATGTCTTAAATTTGTTTTGCTGGGTGTCAATTTACATCTTTTGAAACAAATGTTTTGTGGTATTTTAGGTACGACATGCATGCATGGACAATAGGCAAAAATCGAACAATAAACAGAAAGAAAATATGAAGCATCTTTTTTGAAACTACTTCATTGGCTATTTTTTAGGTCCTTTTTTTGGCCGTATAGCTCTTTTCGTGTTCGGGACTTGTTCATCCTTGGCCTTCAAATGTTTCGGTTTGACCGTTCCTGATAAAGGTAAACCCAGAACAGTGTTTTGCCGCACAAAATTCGTAAAGTATTATTTTAATTTACTAGCACTGGGGTGATACCACTGTAGGTGTACTGTAAGTCTCCGAGGGTATCAACAACTCAATAGTCTGAGCTTTGGTACTGCCATGTTTGTTAATGAATTAAGACGTCACTAAGAAACTAAGGTATACTCTCATGCAAAGTTGACCTTACATGAATTTGACTGTTTATATAGCTCTTTGCGTTTTAAATAGGTCTTTTAATTCTTGGCTTCAATGGTTGGATTGAGCGTTCCTGATAAAACCATACCTTTTCTTTACATTCGAAAATTGTAGAAGGATTCGTTTTTCAAGTGTTGTATGTTTCGAATCGCTTAAAAAGACGGAAGTTAAAACTTTTTCAGTTTTATTCAATTTTGCACTTTGAAAAATCCCCTTTTTTCAAGATAATTTAAGTTTTGCGTCGCAACCTCTACAATTTTTTTGGCTGTTTGCTCGACCAGTAGGATAAAACAAAATACCCCTTCGCGAGTACTTAAGTTACTAAGATAGAGAGTTGTCTCATTGGAACTCATACCACATCTTCTTATATCTAATAACTGAAAATAATATACACATTGCTCAAGAGTGTTGACACATAATGAAAATGAATTTTCTGTCCAATAAAATGCAGGAAATTATTGTGTACAGATTGAAAATTAATGTTCATGTGGCAATGGGAACTTAATAAGCCATACTAACAAATTAAGAAAATGAATATTCTGTCCCCTTAAATTCCTCGTCTCCCACACCTAGAAAATTAAATGGTCAACCCCTCAGATATCTCTCTCAATTTGTATTTTACATTAAGTTTAATTTTCAAGTTAAATTTTCTATTGCCTTTATGGAAATTTATATTATATAATTTCAGGTGTAAATTATTTTATGAACCGGGACAAATATTTATATTAGACATGTTAGACTAGGTAAAAAGTATTCAAAAGTTAAAGCAATTATGTCTTACATTCTTATGAGTTGGTACATGGACTTTTGACATGAACCTGAGACAGTCAGCAAATTAAAAAAGTAACAAATTTGCTGTGGTATATTTGGGGAAAAAGATGCCCTTTCCGGATAACTTACAGTCGGCATGAGACATGATCACCCGTGCAATCAAATTTGATTCGTTCTGGTATGGGTTTTGAGGCTATCATGTGCTAGTATCTGAGCACCAAGTGATAGAAATCAATAATTTCCAGGGAGACTGTGAAGATTAACTTGAACAATTTGAAAACGGACAACGCCATGGCTAAAAAAGAAAAAAGGCAAACAGACAAACAATAGTACACACAACACAACGTAGAAAGCTAAAGACTGAGCAACACGAATCCCACCAAAAACTGGGGGTGATCTCAGGTGCTCCAGAAGGGTAAGCAGATCCTGTTCCACATGTGGCACCCGTCGTGTTCCCAGATATAATATTTCCGGAATCAAGGGCGGATATCTTCTAAAGGATGACATCCAAATTTGATTCACCAACGTTGGTTGTAAATAGTGGATTCAATATATGAATAGCAAATGATGATGAATGGGATTTCATGTTTCAAAACTTTTTACACTTTATTTTTGCCGTTTAAATCATTTTTTGAAATCATACTTATTCGAAATTATTAATTAGATATAAGAATATGTGGTATGAGTGCCAATTAGACAACTCTCCATCCAAGTCACAATTTGTAAAAGTAAACCATTAGGTGAATATCTCAAATAAGCCTTTACCTTTTAGGTTTTTAGCATAGCAAGTTAAAGCATCCAATAATGTCATAAATGCTACTTTACAGCGTGGAATGCCCAAACCAACTTCAAACAATGGCCGCCATTACGTGTTGACAGCGTCGTCTAGTGAATTGTATCACTTAGCACCGAATTCGAAATCCATACTCAAACGCTTCCGGTTGTTCTACTGTCAGATGATATCTTATAGGAGTTACATGTATTGCCCTTGAATGAAAAATTTTACCAGTATTTTTTCATTTTGCCTTCAATCTGAAAAACTATAGTAGATAGATAAAAACTTTGATGAGCAAAAATGATAATTAAGACAAGATCTACAATTACGATCAGATGTTAAAATTGTCGGATGACACAATTTTTTCCAATTTTCGGCGTTTTTGCCTAATATCTGAAAAACTATAATAGAAAGATAAAAACTTAAATTAGCAAAAATGACCAGCGAGACAAGATCTACAAATATGTCTACTGGCCGATATCTTTAGTTCACTCCTTATTGAAGTACTAGTTATTGCTCTTTAATGAGGATTTTCACCCATTTTTAGTGTTCTGCCTCTAATCTTAAAACTGCCATAGATAGATAGCTACTTCAGATAGCAGAAACAATCAGCAAGACTAGATCTACAAATAAGTCAGCAAAGCCAAAGTCGTCAATCGACTCTTTATCGGAGTTCTTGCACTTTAATGGCAATTTTTACTAATATTTTACGTTTTTGTCCATTATCTTGAAAACTATAAAAGGTAGATGTAGATAGACACTTTAAATAGTTTTGTGGTTTGGGCAAAAACTAAAAAAGATAGAGAGAATCTGTAAACTGAAAAAAACTGATCAGCAATATAAGATCAACAGAAAAGAGATTTTGTCATGAATTCTATTCTAGTCCACAATGTTGGAGAGTGTCCATTGCAGAAGATGCATAGAGACCTAGGTGAGCAATACATTCTCGTTAGAGCCTGTAGTTTACATTTAGTCCTATAGAATTTCATTATTTCTTGTTATCTTCTTACTCTTTATACTTTAGAAGCGACAAAATTAGAATGAACAATATTTCACCAGTAACATGCATAGTTTTTGATTATATGCTTTATCAGGTAAGAAAATCTTATGTAAGAGGAAAATGAAAGCAACAGTCGAAGAACATACCCGAGCTTAATTATTTTTATCAGAGCTTATCATATATTCTATTTTGTTGTTTTCTGTATTTTATATTTGCCACTGAAGGCAGAATAAAAGAGACAAGAACCTCATTAAACCGAATTACGCCGTCGCATTTGAGTGTCCGTATAAACAATCCAGAAACTCAAATGTCCGAGGATGGCGAATTGCTGTTGAAGTCAAGTGGTTTGAGGATTCGTAAGTCTAAATTATAACTAAAAAAAAGGTCCTGTATTCCTGACTACATGTAGAAGAGAAGAGGCGAAAGATACCAAAGGGATATTTAAACTCATAAGTCGAAAACAAACGGACAATGCCATGGCAAAAAAAAAAAAAAAAAAAAAAAAAAGCACAAACAACAGTACACAAAACACAGCATAGAAAATTAAGACTGTAAAAAAGGAACCCCATCAGAGGTGATATCATGTGTTCTGGAAGGGTAAACAGATGCTGCTGTACATGTGACACCCGTAGTATTGCTCATATAAGTACAAAATCCGGCAATAAGTCTAATTTGGTAGGTCACTTTCGAGGAAAAGAAGACAGGATTGTGGCTACGACAATTGGAACATATCCGTCTTCATATGTGTAACAGATAATCAATAACGGCCCACCAACTCGTGATGGCGTGGTGTAATTGATCCTGCTGTATCCAGCTCGTAGGTTCATTTGTTTTTTAATTACATTGGTTTGAAAATAAAAGTATTTGAAGTGATTTTGAAGCTGTTCATTTCTGCACCACTGGGTTCAAAATATTTAGTTTGTTTGTCTCCTTTTGATGATAGTCTTGAGTATTCTTTGTGAATACAAAAGTATAAGAATAAGAAGATATTGTATAATATTGTACAAATGAGACAACTCACTATCCATCAAAGTCAAAAGGACGACAATATGAAACTCTACTGGTTACCATACAGCTTTCTGTCATTACCTAAACCTATACCGTATAGTAAGCTATAGTAAAGTAAAGTAAAGTAAGAGAAAACTAACGGTCATATTTGATGGTTATGACAGTAGCACATTTGTAGCATGCACTAAAAAACGACATTTTCTGTGTAAGTCAACTAGTGAGTTTTATTATTAGTTATATTTTATTAATATACCGAGAGATGCAAAATAAAACAACGCACAATGATAAAAAACGGGTGTTAAATACTAGTAAAATATAAAATGTATATAATGAGAAATCCTAACCCAAATGTAGATTTTTATCTACTAACAACAGCATATATACCTTTTTTCAAGTTTGTTGTATTCAAAAACTGAAAATAGCAAATTAAAAAAACAAAAGAAAAGACCGAGTATTAACATAAACCGATCAGTTATAAAGTCTTAACATTGTTCATTATTTTTCCATTCACACTTGCCTCCTTGTCTTCTTCTGCATAAGTTGGTCTTACGGTAACAAGTGTTTGAATCGCTGGACAATTCACAACTCATTGGCGTCGATGCATCATTCTCTCTAATAACCTGCAAAAAGATGATTTAATCAAATAAGTTATAAAATAAGTTATAAAATAAGTTGCTATAATTCAAAGAACCGATGTCGCTGTTAACCTCTACAGTCACATATATTTCACAAAGATACACTTTCAAGAGGTTCGTGTATAGGTAATATGGAAGCACACACGGTACACATTTGGCCTATCGTAGTAAAGTATTATAATACATTGAAAACATATACGGTGGATTCATTTATTTTCGTGGATACCAATTTTCGTGGATTGAAAAAATTGTATTTTCGTGGATATTTGATATCGTGGTTTATCAAAAGTCTGCATTCAAGCCTTTAAAAAATGTATGATTCGTTGACCATTTAATTTCGTTGTTTTGTGATACCCACGAATCCACAAAAATTGGTAGCTTACGAATAATAATGAATCCATAGTATGGAATTTTACTTATTTTGTAAATTCACTATCTTTAACGAGCTACATACACGTGAGGACTCCATGCACGAATTTTTTAAATTTTTTTTTTGGGGGGGAAAGGGGGGGGGGGGGGGGGGGGGGTAAAATAATGAATGCAAAAAAATCAAACAGATCAACAGTGCCTGAAAAAGTTATCTTATATCTTTCGTATTAACCAATTTACCATGAAACAAAATAATAGAAATGCCCTCATTTAATAAAGCAGCTTATTTATTGCACTCCTATATTAACGTTTGCCAATTTCACTAAAAATCTACACCACCGATTTCAAAAATAAGATAGCTGCAACAATTTATATACCCCTACACTCGGTGAAATGCTTTATATAATCGTTGGGTACCCTTATCTATATATTATCGTTGGGTAAATCTATTTTTGGAATATTGATAATTGGAAATCTCCTTTCGTTCTAAAAATAGAGCGTTACATCAAATAGTTGATCTTGGTCCCTGTTGGAATTGCCCGTTGCTCAAAAAGGTAAACGTGCTGATGTAAACATATTTCGATCTTCTTTGCGTTGATCCAATTAGCGTAAGTGATCATAATTATTTTCGTATTGCTCAGGATTTATGTCAATGAATGAATTAAAACGAAAGTAAACTTCCAGTAATAATATTGAATAGAAGCATTTTTTCATATGTTCAGCTTCCTTTTGATAGCTGAGGGATAATTATGATAACACGACTCAGCTAGTTTTCAGGAAGCGTTCCTCGGACGCACGGGTTCATGCATAGCGCGGCCAGACAGAAGAGCATGCGTCCAGGGCGAGTATACGCGCCTTAACTAGAACATTGTTACTAGTACGACAACAACGGGTTTCGTCTCAGTTGTGCAAAAATTAAATCAGTTGGAACAGAGAAAGGCCAAATCAATTATATAGTTGAAAAGCATTAGAAACCAAAAGTTCTAATAAGCGACAACTAATGACCAGATAATTTTATGTAAATACAATTAAACAAAAATATTCAAGTATTGTTTAGTTTTAAAAGAGTTTTTTTTCCATTTCTGTTGATGAGTGAACACACATATTCATTTTGACGTAAATGTAGCTGGCCACTTTCTTTGTTTTTGACCTAATTGGTCATATGCCAATAAGACAACTATAGATAGTTATTGGCAAGTGTAATACAACATTGTCATTTATTTATATGGGTCTCATTCATTAATCCACCCCATGGTCATCAAGGTTTTACTGAGGTGTATCTTAATCCAACTGGGAACTATTTAATATTTTAAAAAAAGGTAGGTCTGACAAACAGTTGACAGGACTGGCAAAACTGTCTTACAGGATTCAATGTTCACAAGAACTACATAAAAATCTAAAAACCTAGCCACACCCACCCAAATAAACCGAAGGGTGATCGAATGTTCTCTCAGAAGGCCATTAGTTAAATGCCCCACTAGTGACAGTACATCAGTTTATATAAATTTAGAGAAAATACAAAACTGGCAGAACAACTAAAACAAACCAGATACAAATTAAGCGAACGATTGCTCGTCAGGGTATAAACCAAATAAAACAGCCATGACATATATAATGAAAAAAACATATTTACGGTGGATGAACATCTCGGTTTGATATAATTTCATTATGACATGCCTAAATTCAATATCTTGATGATGACAAAACCCATTTTGATATTTCCTTGAGAGGTGAATTGGAATTAATAATGTAATTGAAAAAACTTTTTCACTCAATTACATGATTACATAAAAAATGGTGGGTAAAAACCCCAATTTGTGAATTCTTATCTGGAGCTCTGTATGGTGTTTATATATCTCAACTTGTTCGATTCGCACGTGTATGTAACAACGTATTTGATTTCAACGAAATAAATCTCTGTATTACTGAAACATTTTTACACCAGGGTTTTCGATATCACAAACTAGTCAAAACATTTACTAAATTTTATCATCAGTACAAGGACATCATTCGTAAATATAAATCAACATGCAGACATCTTATACGTTCAGGTATTTCACATCCAATATTTTATGGTAATATTCTTTACAAAGCACAAACATGTCTGCTTTCATCTCAAAAGCTAACCAAACCTTTAAACATACTTATTCGGAAAGGATATAGTTACGATACTGTTGTCAAGTCATTAAGGGTTGCATATTTTGGTATTAATATTGATTCACTCATAGGGTCTTTGCATTGGAAATAAACACATTTATTCTAAAACCAGTTGTTGGCATGATACGGGTTATGATCTTCTCATATATTTTATGATGGTATGATACTAAACCCCTAACGGGAGGGATTATACCTGATTTTCATATGATGAAGACCTAATCTTTCTATCAGTTTAATTGAGGTCTGGAGCTGGCATGTCAGTAACTGCTAATAGTCCTTTGTTAATTTACGTATCATTGTCATTTTGCTTAGTTTCTTTTGTTACCTATTCTGACATCGGACTCGGACTTCTTTTAAACTGAGTTTTACTGTGCGTATTGAGATCTCACAAAACATGTTTTACCCCGCTGCATTTTTGCGCCTGTCCAGAGTCAGGAGCCCCTGGCCTTTGTTAGTCTCTTATGTTTTTTTGAAATTTTAGTTCCTTTGTATGTTTTGGAGTTTAGTGTGACGTCCAATTTCACTGAACCAGTACACACTTTTATTTAGGGGCCAGCTGAGGACCAACTCCGGGTGCGGGAAATTTAAATATTTATGATTGATTTAACAAATAACAAACGTATGTTACTACAGATTTAGAAAATGTAAGGAATATAAAGTAGACAACTCATGAAAGTATCTGAAATAACACATGCAAGATATTTTCTCTAATAACCCTATAGAGTTATATCCCTGACTGATTATTGTGTGTCCAAAAATAGGGAAACCCCTGTTGTGACAGTTCTTAAAATATCCGGTGAGGTGATTTCGTGCATGCCTTCTAAAAATAGCTAATTTTGAATACAGGAAAGATCTTTAAGTACAAAATATAGTTCAATTTGAACCAAACAGACTGCCAAGGATGCAGAGCAAAATTTATTTCATTTTGATAAACATTTGACTTAAAATAAAACTAATTTTATCTGATAATGTAATTTTTGTTGATGGAAAATGGCTAAATATGGTTCATCATGGGATTGCAATTATAAATTTATGCTTGAACTTATCAATTTTAATCTTTTTTGTCCTGTCGGAAGACTAAAACAATTACAAGAAAGATTCTATGTGTGTCACGTTGCGGATATGACGAAATCAGGTATGCACGGTACCACCGGACGCGCGGACAGGGGATTCCACTGCAATGCTATATTATAGATTATAGCCAATATAACTAGAATAGACACTTTTGCCACCTTCCTGCTTTAAATCCAGTCTAAACAAATATTTTCCTCTACAGGGGGATTATTCTATCCCTCTGTAGAAGGGCAATCACTCTATGCAGGTGTTATCACCATATAGGTGTGGTAGAGTGAAATTTAGTATATTTTTGGTAATTGTAAATTTGTATATATTGATTAAATTTATTGGAATAAAATGATTTTCATACTATTGATATTATTAGTTACAAATTGAATGGTATTTAATTTGTTCAGTCTGAATACTGTTATACTGACAAGTTTACTTGTTTGTCTATGTTACCTTGATTTCTATATTTAGAATCTTAATTAAGGCTATATTTCTATATGGATAGTGATTTTGGTCACATGTTCTTTTTGGAGGGAAATTTCTATTGTTCTGGACACTCTTATTTCAACTGTCTTACTGACCAGTTATATTCTACAATTCTGGAGTTTGTAAATTTGCTTGATTATAATATATATTGCTGAATCTTTGGGAATCTTAATTACTACTTTACAGGTCAGTTGTATATACTTTTCTCACATTATTTTAATAGTCCTAGAGTTTTTTTAACAGAGTATGCAAGATTTGGTTAGATTGATTGATTGAATGAAGAAATGAATCTGTAGTGTGATTCTGACCTTTATGAATGATAAATACAATTAATTAACCATAAAATGCTTTAAATCATTAAAGATTGATAAAATATTAAAATATTAAATAATCTTAAATAATAGATTATAATGGAGCATTGGAGTGAAATGATATTAAATAGAAAGAAAGAGTTTTCTTCTGTATAAGTAAGAAGTAAATAAATAGTTAAATATTCATTTTAAACCTTTATTATGTTTTAGTATCTAAGGGAACAGATTTTCTTATTTTTGGTATGTGTTCATATTATGAAGTCATATTGTAGACATGGAACACATTAGTTATAAATTCATATTTATCTTCAGGTTATTATTTGATGTAGCCAAACATGATGTTAGTCTTGTGACCTTCAAATTAGCACTTGAGGTAAGCAAAGAGTTGTATTATGTTGTTTTATAATTTAGTTAATAATTTGCTTATTTTGCTTTGCTTAGTTGCTGCATGTAGATGTTTTAATGCTTTATTTTTTTGCTTCATTTATTTATATTTATGAATTCATGTAGAGTATATTATTTACATGGTAACAGAATATTTATCGCAGTTAAGTTTATGAGATACATAAATTAATACATGTAAGACACAAGTTTAAGTTGAGTCTTTGAGACAGAAAATATAGATGTAAAAGAGAATGACAATATTATTTTACTTAGAATGTTATACAGTGCAATGTACTTGCTCATAAACATGTCAGAGTTATCTTTCTTTGCACTAGTAATTATAGTATTTTATAATTGTGTTCTGTAGGGTCTTTATATGAGACTACTGTTATTTTGTTGAAGTCCTAAGACCTTTAATAAAGAATCCTTACAATATTTACAACCGAGTGCTGTTATAATGATGCCTATTTCCACCCGGTTTCAATGGCGCCCAACGTGATTTAGAGCTCTTAGTGATAACGACATTAAAAGACGTTCCCGGGATCAGCACACAGTTTCTAGGATTTACCGAATTTATCAACTTCCGGAAATCGAACAAGACGGCGGAATTTATGAACTTTGGAGATTTGTTGATAGTTTACAACCTTTTTGTGTCTTCAAAAGGTTTGACATTTACTTTATTACATTTGTATTATATGTCATTTGTGTTTCATGTATGTTTTGTGTCATTTGTATTGAATATTGAGTGAAAATAACTTTGTTATTTGAACGTAAACAGTTTGAAATTTTTGTGCAGAATTTGTGGTTGATTTTGTGACTGGTGAATATTACAGCAAGTGTTGCTTATTGTTTTAAACATAACGCATTGATTATACACCACACTTGGGTAAATGTCAATGAGAGTTGAAGACATTTTTAAAATTTAAAGTCACTTAGTAGATCTTTGTGGACTTTGTTGACAGTCATCGATACTTGACCCGACCCCCTTTGCAGACACACCCACACAGAGGTCAAGGTCACTGAACCGGAAGTAGGTTTGTTTACATTACACAGCTGTTTAGGTACATTAAAAAACTTGGTACACATTTAAAAATTTGGTTTTGACAAGGTATACGAGATTGAGACTTGCATTTTTTGTTCATATTCATGTAAATTATTTTCATAAAAGGATTTTAGTTTCTGAAAATAATTTTTCTGTGAGTATTTACATACAGCTTCGTACACATATACACATTCACACACACACTTACATTATACATATTAAATCAATGTAGCATTTATTTATTGTTATTATTACTTACATTACTGATGTGTGTTATCATATATGTGTATATGTTGTGTAGTTAGTATCGTTGTATGTCATATATGTAACCGTACTCATTGTTTGTATGTGAATTTTGTAGATATAGTTTGTACTGTAGTTTAGTTTATTTGTCAGTTACATTGTACTTTGTCAGTGTTAGTGTGTAATCGTTTGTGAACACGATTCAAATTTATACAGGGTATATTATAAATATTTTGAAGGCTTATTTAAACATAAATAATATTTAGTTTAAACTTACATAAATAATCTTGTAGTCTAAATTTGAACTTTAATATATATAAAAAAAAAAAAAAAATAAACCCTTTACTCAAGCAGTATAACCACCTGAAGTTGATAGATGGAGTACTTCATCGAGCAACATCTATAGATGAAGAAGAAAGACACCAGTTAGTATTGCCTATAGCACATGTACCAACTGTAATCCAAGCTATCCACAACGACATGGGTCATCCTGGTAAAGATAGGACCTTATCCTTGATAAAAGACCGTTTCTACTGGCCAGGAATGTACAGTGATATTGTAACTTGGATTTCAGAGTGTGGTAGATGTATCAGAAGGAAGACTCCTACCACTCAACGAGCACCTTTAGTGAACATCACAACTAGTTCTCCGTTAGAATTAGTCTGCATGGACTTCTTGACACTGGAACCATCCAAGGGAGGTCATCAGCACCTGTTAGTGATTACAGATCATTTTACTAGATTTGCCATGGCCATTCCAACAAGAAATCAGTTAGCCAAGACTACAGCTGAAGCGTTCTATAATCACTTTATTCTCCACTACGGGATACCAGAGAGAATACACTCGGATCAAGGAGCCAATTTTGAGAGTAAAGTGATTAAAGAACTGTGTAACATCACTGGCATGAAAAAATCCAGAACTACCAGCTACCATGCAATGGGTAATGGAATGTGTGAACGGTTCAACAGAACACTATTGGAAATGTTAGGATCCTTGGAACCAGACAAGAAAGCTGCTTGGAAAGATTATGTTGCCCCATTGGTTCACGCCTACAATTGTACGCGTCATGACAGCACTGGACAGACACCTTATCTGCTTATGTTTGGTAGAAATCCAAGATTGCCAATTGACGTAGTATTTGGCTTAAGAGAGAACGAGAAGGAACCAAGCTCGAAATACATCAAGGAGTTGCGACACAGGATAACTCAGGCTCACGAACTAGCCACTGCAGCAGCAGATAACGCAAGGACCAAACAAAAGAAGGCGTACAACATGAAAGTCAGAGGTGGTACAATTAAACCAGGAGACAGAGTGCTGGTGAAGATAGTTGCCTTCAAGGAAGGGAAACACAAGTTGGCTGACAGATGGGAGCATGACCCTTATCATGTCATCAGTCAACCGAACAGCGACATACCAGTATTTTCAGTTAAGAAGGAGAATGGCGAAGGCAGAATAAGAACTCTACACAGGAACTTACTCCTTCCTATAGGATTTTTAAGTGACACACCAACACCTGCTCCTAGGACAACACGAAAAAGACCAACACCTGCCAAGAGGAGACAAAAACAGAAGGAACCGACCACCAAGAATGACTACTCTGAGGATACAACATCTGATGAGGAATCAAACTGGGGATATGTCATCAGAGATGAACAAGGAGACAGTGATTCAACCATCATTGAAAAATTACCCAACGTTCAAACTGATGAGTTACAGAATACAGAGACAGGAGGGGACGCCCAATCTTCAGCAGACACTATTAGTGTTGATGAGGACCTGACTTCTGAAGATGAAAGAAGCGCTTCACAAGATGAGATTGTCCAAGAAGATACACTTGAACAGGATATTTCTCAGATGGATATAGATGATGAAGATGAACCGGTTCCTATTCGTCGTTCAACCAGAGAGCGGAGACCACCACTCCGGTTTACCACTGGTGAATTCGATATGGCAAAGTCTGCAATCACCACCATGTCTGATTGGGAAAAGAAGATCCAGTGTCTGAAATCTTTTGCAGACCAGACAACTTTATTCCAAGATCTACAGACAGAGGCAGGTCGAACCATTCTGGACATTTTGAAGTCATCTGCCAATGCTTCTACTTAGCAGGAAATGCCGAGACGTCATTTTCCGGCTGGGGGGTGTATGTGGTAGAGTGAAATTTAGTATATTTTTGGTAATTGTAAATTTGTATATATTGATTAAATTTATTGGAATAAAATGATTTTCATACTATTGATATTATTAGTTACAAATTGAATGGTATTTAATTTGTTCAGTCTGAATACTGTTATACTGACAAGTTTACTTGTTTGTCTATGTTACCTTGATTTCTATATTTAGAATCTTAATTAAGGCTATATTTCTATATGGATAGTGATTTTGGTCACATGTTCTTTTTGGAGGGAAATTTCTATTGTTCTGGACACTCTTATTTCAACTGTCTTACTGACCAGTTATATTCTACAATTCTGGAGTTTGTAAATTTGCTTGATTATAATATATATTGCTGAATCTTTGGGAATCTTAATTACTACTTTACAGGTCAGTTGTATATACTTTTCTCACATTATTTTAATAGTCCTAGAGTTTTTTTAACAGAGTATGCAAGATTTGGTTAGATTGATTGATTGAATGAAGAAATGAATCTGTAGTGTGATTCTGACCTTTATGAATGATAAATACAATTAATTAACCATAAAATGCTTTAAATCATTAAAGATTGATAAAATATTAAAATATTAAATAATCTTAAATAATAGATTATAATGGAGCATTGGAGTGAAATGATATTAAATAGAAAGAAAGAGTTTTCTTCTGTATAAGTAAGAAGTAAATAAATAGTTAAATATTCATTTTAAACCTTTATTATGTTTTAGTATCTAAGGGAACAGATTTTCTTATTTTTGGTATGTGTTCATATTATGAAGTCATATTGTAGACATGGAACACATTAGTTATAAATTCATATTTATCTTCAGGTTATTATTTGATGTAGCCAAACATGATGTTAGTCTTGTGACCTTCAAATTAGCACTTGAGGTAAGCAAAGAGTTGTATTATGTTGTTTTATAATTTAGTTAATAATTTGCTTATTTTGCTTTGCTTAGTTGCTGCATGTAGATGTTTTAATGCTTTACTTTTTTGCTTCATTTATTTATATTTATGAATTCATGTAGAGTATATTATTTACATGGTAACAGAATATTTATCGCAGTTAAGTTTATGAGATACATAAATTAATACATGTAAGACACAAGTTTAAGTTGAGTCTTTGAGACAGAAAATATAGATGTAAAAGAGAATGACAATATTATTTTACTTAGAATGTTATACAGTGCAATGTACTTGCTCATAAACATGTCAGAGTTATCTTTCTTTGCACTAGTAATTATAGTATTTTATAATTGTGTTTTGTAGGGTCTTTATATGAGACTACTGTTATTTTGTTGAAGTCCTAAGACCTTTAATAAAGAATCCTTACAATATTTACAACCGAGTGCTGTTATAATGATGCCTATTTCCACCCGGTTTCATAGGGGGTTTGTTTTCAACCTGTTTATGTTGTTTTTTGACATCATGGCCATTAAACGTGATCGTTGATTCACAATTTACAATTGATTACATTGAATAGTTTGGAAATTTAAAAGATAAAATCACATATAACTTACAATATATCATATAAATAGACTGATTACCGTAACATTGACTCTTACTGGGTCTACTCTGTATTTCTGTTGAGAAACCTTTTTCTTTAACTTCAATTTTGCATGATTAAGAAATTCAAGTAAAACATTGTATTTGAATATTTAACAGTCGTTAAAAGAATTATACTATAAAAAAAACCATGTTTTTTTTAAGTTTAACATTTATATCGTATTCCATAACAAAAAGACTTGAAATGACATTCAGTACTGCAATGTTGTCACATTCTTTATGTACACAATATTAGATACGATCCTGTGAATGTTATTATGAAGATTGAAGGACTTTAAGAATAGTGATCTCATCTGATTTTTTGTTCTGAAAGGATCAGAAGCTCAATATCCGCTCAGTAGTGAAACATTTTCCTCGTGCATGCATGGATAAACACGTGCAATTGTCATATATAAGTTTAGAGTATAATTAAGTACCACGCAAAAGCGTAATTGGTCTGCCAACGTATATTTGTTCCTAATAATATTTATTCATGAGGGACACAATATTATAATAATATATGTTCGGCGGAATTTCTGTCACGGAATACTGTTTCCATCTGTATTATATTTGTTCCACTGATATTAGGAACGTATGTTATATACTGATTAATATAACAAATGTTCCTATTAAGCTGGTGATTTTTTTTACACTTGATTGATTATTATCTAAATCAAAACAGTGTTTTACATGCTGATTATGTAATTTGAAAAGTGTTAATGGGTTAGATATATTCACCTGTACACAATACCTGTATGTACAAACAAACATGGAGGCTGATGAATATGAAAAAATATTTATGTTTCTTAATGATGGATCATATGTTGAAGGTAAGTTAATATATTAACAAGTTCAGCTGTGAAATATAGATATAAATTGTAATGAGACAAATATCATTTATATGAAAAATATGGATGCCAGTAATTGTGGATAATTTGAAATAATTATTGAATGTCAACTTCATTGGGAACAATTATTTCCCATATTAACGATACCTGTTCTTTTACTAGTATTCTCTCTACTAGCAATATCAGAATAATAATTGTACATACCAATTTACCATTCCGGCATTCGTAATAGATAGAACATAACAGTTATATTTTCAAGACGGAATTGATATTACATAATACTTTTTCCATTCGAAAAAGATATTACATAATACTTTTTCCATTCGTAATATATATTACATAATACTTTTTTTATTCGGAATAGATATTACATTATACTTTTTCCGTCTGGAATAGATATTACATAATATGTTTTCCTTTTGGAATGGATATTACATAATATTTTTGCCATTCGGAATAGATAATTTACATAATACTTTAAATCATCATATATGAATGAAATTAATGAGAATACTTTTGATATTGGCATATAAGATTTAATAATGCCATCACCTTCACCAATAAAGGACACTGATGATAAGCAAATCGAAACTGATAAAGAAAAATTCCCATGTATGCAGACCAAAGAGAAAAGTAATTGAGAGGAGAAATAGGATTGATGAATATTTCCCTATACTTAAAAAATCCAAATAACTCTAATTTGTTTACCTGTAAAATGTGCATCATTTTAGTACTGATTTGTAAATATGTTATTAATGCAATTTACCCGTGATTTCTGATTACTTTCACTTTAATGAATAACATGTCAAATTGGCAGAATGATAAAAGTCAAATTGTTATACCAGTCATTCGATAAAACTTCCACCATAATATTTATTCCAAAGAAACTTTATTATGTAACAAAACTTCCTGTTGGAATTTATTTTATGTGATAAAAATTCCGAGGCATCGGTATTTTTATTATGCTTAAACATTTTCGATACATAATAAATTATCTTCGGAATAAATATTATGGTGGAACTTCTATTCCATGACAGGTCGACAGTCTTTTGCCGAAACCTATATATGAAATCACTAAATTTATATACTATCGGGTATGCATGTTCCTTTTTTAACCCTTACAACTTGTCCAAACATGAAAATTGGAACTGAAAAATATGCAGGTTTTCATGGAATAAGGATGACTAGGTGCATACCAATGAACTCATGTTGAATAATACATTTACTTTCTAATTCTTCGACAAAAAGTATATGAAAATACCAATTTCAAAAGGCATTGTTTATCATAAGTCAAGCAGGGACAGACATTAATAGGACTCATATTGCTTTAATAGCGTAAGCATTGCAGGTCAATGTGCAAAAGTTTCTTGAGAATAATATTATCAAATACACCATTTGCTTACGTGGTTTACGATGCGGATTTCGTGATTTGGCTGTTTTTTATGGAATAAATGTGTGTCACAGGTGGCCACGGATGTATGTTCCAGTTGTTTTAATCACTAACCCGTCCTCTTTTCCTCGATTGTAGCACCACTGAATGCAAATTGTCATCGGATTTTACGACGAATGACTGACACCAGTGGAGCGGTAACTACTTACCTTTCCAGAACACACATCAAGTTCAACCTCGTTTCTTGGTGGGGTTCGTTGTTCCCCAATTTTTAGCTTTTAGCTTTTAGACTTTTTAGTGTAATATTTTGTGATCTGAATCAGTTAGCCTTTCTTATGTTCTTCTTTGTGTTATGGTTTTCGTTCACAACTTACCTTAATACAAAACATTCATCTTTTTCAATTTTTGCATGTAGAGCAAAAAAAACGACTATGTAAGTAAAACTTGAAAACATGCATTACAAAGCTAACATCACATTTCAAAATTCTAAACGCCAGCATGGTACATGTATGAAGGAGATTTCTAGGGTCGTTAACTGGTCTCGATATATTTCGCCGTATTCATGTTACAATGTATGATGATCAAGTCTAAGCATCGATTGTTCCCCAATCTAAACTAATTTTCACAAGGATTTTGTTGCTCAATTTTTTGTTTTCTGTGTGGCGTGTAATGCACTGTTGCATGTTTGCATTTTCGTCTTTTGTACTTTTGGTCATAATCTTGTTTGTTCTTAGAACTTTAATTGCTCCTGGTTATCTTCTTATACTTTTTATACTTTAGAAGCAACAAATAGATTATACAATAGTCCGATGAGAAAATTAAATTAAATTGTGCATGTTATATTTTTTGGTTTTTATGTTAGATGTTTTATCTGCTTCGTAACAATCTGCTTTCCAACTGATCTTTACAGATAGTTCTTGTGTTGTGCTGTTTCACAACTCTCCGGTGTTAGGCCGGAGAATTGAGCACCAATACCATGTTTAACCCCACCACATTCGTTACATTTTTGTCCTAAGCCAGGAGCCTGTAATTCAGTGGTTGTCGATGGCCGCTGTCTGTCATATTTTTTTTCCGTTTATTGTTATCTTGAATCAATTTGTCTTATCAGATAACGTAAAACTATAGCTTGTTTAGTTTGAAAAAAAATGCTCTTCATGGACGAAAACACAAGGTATTATTGACCCTTTATTATATTGTAGCGAGACAGTGCTTCTCTGTCAAAAGGGGAAGCATTTAACCTGGGTTCTTGTAGTCCAAATAATTATGACGTCTTGGAGGTCGAAAACCACAAGTCGAAGAAAAAGAGACAAGCCAAGCCCATGGACAAACAGAAAAAAACGACGAGAAAGACAAACCAAGGCAGGTCACTCTAAAATAATATGGTTTTGTATTTCTAAACTGAAAAGGTTTTACATTTCGTTTTAAGCGATCTTTTATATGTTTTGTGTGGGGTTGAAGCTTTAGGTTAAAAGGAATCAAAAAGTTGAGTATAGCTACACATATAATAAAAAGAGGTACAATAAAAAAATACCATTAAAGTGTTTAAAAATAGATTAATGTCTATTTTGTTTTAAAACAACCAGCATAGACTTTGTCACCGCCTTTCTACGACTTCATCATACTAGACATGTATATCTGTTGTACATTGGATATACCCTGCACTGTTTTTAATGGAAGGGACTTCGGCGTTGTCAACATGAAGTAGTAGTGAAGCTATACGAACATATTAGTCAATAAAATGACTTCAACTTAACCCTTAATGAACCCTTTAGTTATATCGAGAAAAATGCAGACTGGAAATTCAAGCAATGAATATCGCATTAAGATGCAGATATTACTCCGCATGCAATGTACAAATGATATACGGCTTGAAATTTACTAAATCAATACAAAGATACGAATATCGAAATCATATGTTTTATCGTAAATTTAAGTTTCATCTGACACCAATCGTCGATTTCTGTGTGTAAGTCAAGGTATGAGTCATACCTAGCTTTATCTCATAGTGGTATCCATTGTTTAAATTTCATTGGGAAAGATGCGAGCGATAGAGTAATGCACTAAATTAATCTGATTTTTTCAGTAACACATTTGTCTTTACATATGATTACTATAGCAGAAAGTGATGGTAAAGAATCAAACAAAAATATTTCCATTCTTCATGAGAAGCCTTTGTATAATAGATATGTCATACGAATAAAGTCAGAAGAAAGCGGATATGGTAATACACACTGTGTGGTGATAAAAATGTCCACCGAACAAATATGTTCTAAATCAAAGTTTGTTTTGGTCAATAATATTATATAAAATACAACACCCCCCCCCCCCACCCCCCCAAAAAAAAAAATAAAACGTGTCCACACTCTAAACTCCACTGAAATATACCAATTTAATTTGTAAAAGAAAAACTAGTTTGCTGAAGATTTAGTCTGGTCACTCATTGTCCATTCGGATCACTTTAATGCGGTGTCCGACTCTCACGAACATAAAAAAAACCCAATAAACCAACATTGATATCAATAATTATAGATTAAACATAAACAAAATATTAATTCGAAAGAAAGATATAGACATAAAACAAAGTGTGATAACGATAGGCTAACGATAATAATAGTTTTTTTCCTCTCAAAATTGATTTGAAAATAGGAGTCTTTCATTTTTTTGTACACATTAGAATGAACAATATTTCACCAGATGTTTTGTTGTTTCCTTTATGCTTTGTGAAGTAAAATGTAACCAACTATCCTTTCACTATTCTCTACTTTGAAAAAATCCCTTTTATCGATAGGCGCTAGTTGTGACCTTGGTGTTGCAAATGTGAGCGATAGTCAGGAGAACACACTCTTTAATATTTTTTTTTAAAGAGCTTGTTATGTAGTCTATTTTGTTGTTTTTTCTGTAACCTTTTATATGCCACTAATGGTAAAATAAGAGAGACAAGAACTTCAGTAAACCGATTAACATACCGTTTCGTTGATTTTTTTCTTGAGTGCACCTTGTGAATATAACAGTAAGAAATGAAAACAAAATTTTCTTAATTTCATGGTTCAAAGCGCTTTCCTGAATTGTGTAAAAAAGATGTTATAAAATTACCAATAGGACAACTAACTATCACCAAAGTCCAAAGTCCGATAAGATAAAATAAACTACTACTGGTCATCAAAAGGCCTTCTGTAATTTACAGCTAATTTCCTAATGCTTGTAGAAAAATACTTTGATTGGCTTGCTTGCTTTGTTCGTATAAATGTTTGCTCAAGCATTGTAATATAAGATTGACATCTGCAAAAAATATAGATAGGCGGAGTTAAACCTGTATACATTATATTACGATTCCTAACCTACAGCATAATATCCAATCAAATGTAAGTATACATGTACAGATTTAACTCCGCCTAAGCAAGCAAGCCGACCAAAGTTTCACTCCACAAGCATTAGGAAATTAGCTCTAAAACCTATTCCGTATAGTACACTTAAAAATGTAAATGTGAAACAATTCATAAGAGAAAAGAAACAGCCTTTTTTGAAGATTATTATGACAATAACACTTATAGTATGCATTGAATCTTCATTATCTGTCTAAGTCAAATAGTAAAATTTATCATACATGTACGTAACATTTTATTAATTTAACAAGCGATAAAAAACAAAACAAATAACACAACATGATAGTACAACGAATGTTAAATACAGAAAATATAAATGAAATAAGAAATCCTAATCTGAATGTTAATTGATCGTATATACCATGTCTACCAACAACTATATATCTATGTTTCTTTATTCATATTTTTTTTATTTAAAAACTAAAAATAACAACAACAAAAAAACATTATTTTATCAGCTATGAACATTGTTCATCGTTTTTCCATTCACACTTGCCTCCTTGTTGTCTTCTGCATATGCCGGTCTCAAGGTAACAAGATTTTGAATTGCTTGACAATCTACAACTCATTGGCGATGATGCAGCACTCTCTTCTAGAACCTGCAAAAACATGATTTGATCAAATAAAATACAAAGTAAGTTACTTTGATTCAAAGAACCGCGATGACCATGCTAACCTACGCATTCGCATATATTTCACTGAGATAAATTTTCTAGAGGTATACGTACATGTCTAGCTAGAATGAAAACACACTCGGTATAGCTATTGGAGCAAAGCTTTATGATAATACATTTAAATAATACATCTAAATATAATATATATATACTCAATTTTATTAACATATTTTGTTAATTCACTGTCTTGAACGAGGTCGGTGTGTCGATAAATTTAATTGTGGGTGAACAATTAGTCTAGTTGCAGTTTTGTTTTTGTTATTGATAATGTATTCAAATTAGTATATGTTTGATCAAATATGATATTTGTAACAGTTTTTTACATTTTAGCTGAAATAGGTTATGCGGTGATAGATAAGAATCTACTATATATTTGTATGAGGCTAATAATTATTAGATTATAATTTCCAAAAAGCAAAGTTAAGTTGGAAGATATATTTGAAATTGATTTACATTGGTTTATCGCCACCAATCTATTATCTATAACAATGGACAGATGGACAAAATTTTTAAAAAGGACATGTGAGGACTCCATACAAGATTTTTTTTTTGTAAAATAAGGAATGATATAAAACCAAAAAGATCAGCATTGCCGCATCAAGCTATCTTTTAATAAAGAATTTTGACATTGATCCGATTTTACCATAAAAGAAAATATTAGAAATGCCCTCATTTTGTAAAGCAGTCATGCAAATAAATTGAATTTCTATATTAAAATAGCTGCCACCATTTATATACCCCTACACTTATTGAACATTTTACAGTCACAATTTTCCATACCTTGCATCTACAATTTTGAATGTACGAGTTTCTTCCTCTTGTAAGGAGATAAACCCAGTTTTCAAACGTCTTTAGAAAAAACATGTTGCAAATTTCGATTGTGTTTCCATTCGATTGCGAACTCCCTGAAATGAATAGAAATTAAAAGGACATAATCGTATCAAACCGTTCAAATATGCGAGTTGTCTCTTTCCACCTTCAAGTGTTCCACACTGTAACTCATTAAACATTATTCGTCTGACTGTACTTCGTACAAGTTTGGGTAAATCCAAATTAGAGTCAGTCAATTATTCTTCATAGAAATAAGTTATTATCGTTTAGCACAGGTGGAAATAATAAGAGAAAATGGACAATCGGAACTAGTCGGAATAGGGCAGTTATGGCCTTACGATACATTTACAAATCTCTACACAAAAATAAGCAAGTCATATCACAGCTGCTATTAACCAATTAATTACATTACATTTATAAGCTGTCCATTTTTTACAATTCCATGTGTCTGAGAACTTGTCTTAAATACAGGTCTATGTAACTGTTAGTCTATGGAAAGGTATATATACTATGATATCTAGATTTCAATATCAATATCTTAATTTCATAGTATATACATTTACATTGGCTGTACAATTTAACACATATTTACAACTCGAATCCCCAAGAATGACTGAGGAATAGATATAGGGTCACTTATGTCGTCTTCCGACAAGCAGTAAATCCAATGGAAAAGTTGGGCGTCCGTTTGGCCGTGCAGGATGTACAAGTTCACAGCCACGTTCGTTCAGAACTAGATTGGTGAAGCCGATGTCACGTGTAGAGAGAGTGCTACGCTCTCTGTACGTTAAGAACCGTTGCAACAACTCTTTTCAGGGGTCCGCAGATGACCCCTTGCAAAGCAAATTGTCCGTCTCTATCCAATATATCCTAATTTTCTAGTGGCAGTCAAAATTTCACCGAACAACATCCCGGATGGACTTTATATTAGGAACTTGCATGAACTATTTGCTACTGAACTTTAAGCAACAAAAAATCATTTACAACTCAAATAATCTAATAATTTGTTTAATTGATAGTTTATATTGATGATTACTGTATCGCAGATGTTTGTAAAATGGAGTTAATAAAATATAGTAATTTTTATGTAAAAACGTTCGTAGATTTACCTACTAGCACCATAGCAGTCATATTTCGTCAGTTTGTGATAGTGATTTACCAGATCTTGAGTTTATAAATGCAGCAAAAACAAATTATAAACGGTTTATATGTCAATCAGACACAAAAAACTAGCGATTTTAAAAAGTTATTTTCAAAGTAAAATTAAATCTATGTAAACGACACATTATAAATTTCAAAACATAGATAGGGTCTTTTAAAAAATATAAAAGGATATCTACAATCATAGAACTTGGTACAAAGATAAACGTTTGAGAGTATAGCAACCTCCAATATGTAACTTCATTTTTTCATTCTATGATTAATAGACTTGTTTTAAGGCTTAAATGTAATTCTGAGTCCCGTTCCATATAAACCTATGCCAGTATGACAATCTCAATGCAAGGCAGGTCACGCTGACCTATATTTTCTTATCACATATTCCCATAAAATTTCGTCTGAAATCCTTTTTGGAATGCATGTAATTAGTTACTTTTTTCAGTCCTTTTCATTATTGAGAAAGTCAAATATTTTCTGATATTATATTTACGCGTTTTTGATACGCAATAACTGAATTTGTATAAAAGTCTGATAAAGGCATTATGTATGTCATACTGAGAATATATTCACAGGCAGAAGTAACCGGTCACCATTACTATAAAATCTTACCAGAAAATAAGAACACCTTTTGTCATTTTTTAGGCGGATTTTATTCCGAAAGTATGGCGCTTAACCGAACTTAAAATGCCTTCTTAACTCACCTTTCTAATTACTGATATTACTGTGTATAATTGCCACCGGAAATTAGGTACCAACAAAGCCAACAGAAAGGAAAAAATAACTAAACAAGGTAAGAATTCCTTTAATTTTAACCATTTGGAACATTTTTCTGATATATAAAGCTTTAATTTTTTATGTCAACAAGTAGCAAACAAAGACAAAATTTGGTGTTATTCACCAAAACTGTGCACTTGGTACCAGATATTTTCGAGTTTGATCGCCCTATGTCGCCCCGTTGGTCCGATATTCAACTGTTTTTCATTCTTTTTTCCAGACAAAGAATAGATTATGACAGTGTGACATCATATTTTCTGAAATTCGCTTTCAAAAAGATGTTTTCCAAAGACTATCAGTCAAAACGAATCCAGCCAAGAGAACGGCAACTTGCTCTCGAACTGTATGGCAACTTGCTAGTTTTATAATATTTATATGCCGACTTTTCAAGAAATAGTTCAAATATACCTAATTATACAGTTGATAGAAATTCAATCCACTTGAGTGACGGCATTGTAGATTTTAGTATACACAATATTATGATACACAGTTAAATTAGATCTCAAGCATCATACCAAATAAAGGCAACAGTAGTATACCGCTGTTCGAAATTCATAAATCGATACATAAAACAACATAAACCAGCACATAAAAATTCACAGCCGAGTTAGCCAAAGAGATCAACGCAAAAAAAAAAGGTGACGTCACATTTGAATTTCTGAAATTTCCCCAAAATAGGATAGAATTAGGATAGAATTCAAGATTTTGTTTAAAATACTCATATAACATTTATTAATTACAATGAAATTTACAATACTAATTAATATACAATGTGGTAGTTATTAGATAATTAATAGTATTATCTAGCTATGTCGGTGTTTCTTCTAAATCAAACTGTAACTAAAATGTATCGTATAAATTTAGTTGACCCATACTAAAATCTAATTAATAAACTGGGTGATTAATTATCTTTACCATAACACACGAATACAACAGAAAAAAATAAGATTTACAACTACAAACGATAAGACATTTGACAAAATCCGATGAGAATAACAAATATAACATGTACAACATCAAAACTAAATACATGAATTTTGGATAGAAAAGTACCGTGACACGTCTTATAGCAATGCGAATTCACACTCAGCAAAACAGTCACAATCGGGAATAAGTCACGTTCGGTAATTAAAAGATCAAACGACGTAATGTCAAACCACAATCTAACACGTGGTAAAAATGTCCTTAGTTAGTTTGGACAAAGACACATCATATGGATCGACCAATTCGTGATGGTGTCCGTAAAATTTACGGAGTGTCATTTTTAATATGTCCTCCTCATAACTTTGTTGGAGCAGTTTCTGCGTTAGGAGCACACTCCTGTATATGAAGTCCGTATAGTGTGAACATGCACGAGCATAACGTATCAACTGAGATATGTAAACACCATACGAAGGGGCAGAGGGTATGTTACTGCTGAGAAATGGGAAATGGATAATTGGGAAGTTGAAATCGCCCCGTCTATCATAGATTTTCATGTGAAGTCGTCCATCTGTGTCAATATTGAGGAAAAGATCAAGGTATGAAGCAGTCCTTCTAGTAAAAGTTGTATCCTTAATTTCAAGTTCACTGGGATATATGAGATGTAAGTATTGGCTGAAATATGGGTTATTCAATGATAGGACATTATCAATATATCGGAAAGTAAAATTAAAGAATTTCGCAAGGTGCTTTTTCTTTTTGTCTTTTAGAAGGATCTGAATAAATTCTGCTTCATACGAGTACAAAAAACAAATCGGCTAGTAGGGGTGCACAATTAGTACCCATTGGAATACCGACTGTCTGTTGAAATATAAATCCTCCAAACTCGACAAATATATTGTCGATCAAAAAGTCCAGCATTTTGATGATATCATCTTCAGTATATTTTCTGGTAGATTCAGTGTGGTTCTTCACAAAATATGAATTATTGTAACCCAAAACAAGAAATTTGTATCTACGATTCCCATTTTTATAGAAAAAACTCTGTTTAATGAGATGGTGAAGTCGATCTTTTAACTGAGCATGGGAAATAGTAGTGTAAAGCGTAGGTGATCGAAGATTAAGCAGTAGATCTTTCGAATTTTTGAGAATCCACATCTGGTTAACACCTCTGGTAGAATATATATCATCACAATATTTTGAAGCCCATCTTTAACTGTAGAAAGAATAGTAGTCAGTACTTTAGAAAGATGTTTAGTCGAACATTTTGATGACCCAGCTATTTATCGTTCTTTATATGGAGTTTTGTGAAGTTTTGTGAAGTTTTAATATCCAGTATAATGATGGTAGATTTTTTCGTTTTCTTTGATGTTGATACCAAAAGAAAGAAGGACAGATTTGTGATTTTGTAAAATTTCGTCCTTGGTATATGACGTTAAAGAATATGTAGGATTACCAGTAGTTCTATTTATTCCAAGCTCTGTTGTGAGACATTGCAAATAATGGTTTTCACATATGAAGACAATATTATTGGAGGCTTTATCTGCTGGAACAACGACATATTTGTCATGCAAAGAGGATAAAGCATCCACAACATCCGGATTCTTGAAAGGGTTAGTTACTCTTGTGCTCATAGTACATCGTAGTTTTTGAATACGCTTCTGAATGCATGATCAAATAGCCTTGATCCATTCATACAAAGTGTCCAGTTCTGGTTCGTCTGGTTCGCGCTTTACCCATTTTCTTGCATAGTCCTCAACTGCATCCATCAGTAACCTGATGTTCTTTTTCCAGTTGATGTGCTGGGGAATTCTATATTTTGGCCCCTTGGCTAACAACTCTCTTAGTTGTTTATTGGTAACGATGCCAAGGTCGCCAGTAATAATATGACCAGCTGGACTATAATTGTATTGCGACGATGCACATAAGCAATCCGGAGGCTTGGATTTCATCTTTGAGGTTAAAGGCCTCTAAAACCCTCTTGTGATTGAAAATCTTGAATGCAATAGACTTAGTGTAAGTATAATAAATAACAGGTGTAGCTTTATTTTTGAAGTAATCAGGTTTAGTTTTTTGTACAGATTTCTGGTGGAAAATATTGCTAATATGTATAGCATCTAAATCTTTATTGGCGAATTCTACCTTAAGAACATTACGTTTTTCCTCATTTTTGGATGTAGTCGATACGGGTTTGAATAGTCTATGGTTAGCAATGTCCATGACTATTGCAATTAATCTATACAAAACAGAAGGCGAATCAGTAACGGAAGTATTTTGGGCCTTTTGAAATAGTAAAAAAAGTGTTGACAATGGAATGGAGAATAATTTAGTTCTGATATGATGAATTCCTAAAGGTTTTTGAACAATCGTTAACAGACTATCAATTGTCACGGTGTGTACAGCAGGTGGTATATATTTTCTGTGACCATGACTTCTATTTCGTCGAGCAGAAGTATTAAATAATTGCAATGTATTGACAGTACTACACCTGGGACTAGACAAAATACCTACACCATCAATTTTGTCATTGCATCCATAGGGAATGGCTGTTCCAAACTCTCTTATCCAAAATTCTTCTCTTTGTAAACGATATGGTGTACTCAATATGGGATCATTTGTTGAATGATATAATTTCTCTATTATCCGGACTTTCATTGAAACAATAGAATGGTCAGGCTGATTGAAATGTTTATAGAGAAACTTGTTGTTATTAGGATCATTTACATTAGACCGATGATCATTCATTCTAAAATTGAGTCTTTGTCGAGTTTCTCCGACGTAGATCTGTCCACAAAGAGTACATTCACTACCGTACACAATATTGGAAGCAGTGCAATTCAAATCCTCATGACTGTGTGTATTGTAACTTTTGGTGGTTAAATTACTTTGGCCGTGGGTATCCGATATCAGTATATCACAGGTTTTACAATTTTTACGGTTACATTTGGAAATTGAGCAATATTGGTGGTCGTCATTGAAATCTAAAATATCTGAAAGTTGAACAGTACAGGGCCGAATATAAACAAACTTGTCTGAATTTTTATAGTACAATGAGGATTGAGAAGACTGCACATGTGTCATTTTCATTACATCATTTAAGATGATCCTGGGGACACCTGATAAAATCGGTGTTGTTGTGTCCTTGACAACATCCGATTGACACCTTTTTATCCTGGGCGGCGTGTCATCCAGTATAATATTTTTTATTCTACTAGTTTTCATGCTGTTAGGCTACCGGACTGGTAGAATCCTCGGGGACACATTGTCCACCAGCAGAGATTCCAGTCCGATGGTGATAAATAAAGGCAACAGTAGTATACCGCTGTTCGAAATTCATAAATCGATTGAGAAAAAACAAATCCGGGTTACAAACTAAAACTGAGGGAAACACATTAAATATAAGAGGAGAACTACGACACAACAGAAACACAACATCAAAATGTAACACACACAGAAACGAACTATAATATAACAATGGCCATTTTCCTGACTTGGTACAGGACATTTTAAGAAAAAAATGGTGGGTTGAACCTGGTTTTTTGGCTAACCAAACCTCCCGCTTTTATGGCAATGTTAAATATAACATTAAAATGACAACTTTACATGATAGGACTACAATACAAATAAATGAGGGAACGTATCGGACAGAGAAACATACGAATAATAGCTAACAAAAGGTACCAGGTTTAAAATTAAATACGCAAGACGCGCGTTTCGTCCACACAAGACTAACCAGTGACGCTCAGATCAAAAAAGTTCGAAAGCCAAAACAAGTACAAAGTTGAAGAGCATTGAGGACCAAAAGTTCCAAAAAGTTGTGCCAAATACGGCTAAGGTTATATGTCTGAGATAAGAAAATCCTTAAATATATGTTTTACCATTGATACATATTATGTCAATATTTACCCTTACAACATAATAAAACATTTCATGAAGTTTCCGTTAATAAAACCCTTTAAATTGTTACTAACTTCTAGTATCCAGTGTATATAAAGTGCTGATCCTGAAATACCATTTTCACTGTATATGCCACGAATTTCTAATGTAGAATGATAAATAAACAGACGAAAAATTGATGATTTTGGAATAAAATAATAAATAATATATTAAATGGATCGTTTTGATAAAGTCATGATACAGGTATAAGAGATACAGACGGGTTTATATAGCACATACAGCAACCTAGGTGTGAAATCAAATAGGTAAATATTAAGAATATTTCACGAACAGAGTGTGCAGCAGATTTAAAAGAGTGGCGAAAGATACCAGAGGAACAGTCAAACTCATAGATCGAAAACAAACTGACAACGCCATGGCCAAAAATAAAAAGACAAACAGACAAATAATAGTACAGATGACACAACATAGAAAACCAAAGACTAAGCAACACGAACCCAACCAAAATCTGGGGGTGATCTCAAGTGCTCCGGAAGGGTAAGCAGATCCTGCTCCACATGTGGCACCCGTCGTGAAAGCTGCAGTAAAGTTATATTATCAGAAAAATATACCTTCTAACATAAGCATTAATCTTGTATAACTTTAAACAGATTTTGTTATTCAGTTTATTGATATTGAGTTAAATTCTACCAAAGTGTTCATGTTAACTGTGGAATAATGATTTTTTTTTTCACTGTAGGGGCGATTCATTTCTATTGTATATGTGGTGAGTTTTTACAGTAGAAATCTTTTTCATTTTCATCAAATAGAGTGTTAATTCACCGACTCGCTGACAAACTAAATAAAGTCAGAAGGATTTGATAATGCTTACTTTGTGATTAAAAGTCTAACAAAACTACAAAAATGAATTCCGTTAAAATAAGAGCTTTTATTGCTAAAAATATTCAATTCTATTTTTTTAATAGTTTGTCAGGATATAAATATGAAGGTTTAAATTTATCCATTCCAATGACATTTTTTCATTGAATACATATACTTTGCACAGTTAAGAACATTAACGGCCACCGAAAAACGGGGTGATTAAGTGTTGGGTTTCGGTCTACATGTATATCTAGTGCACTATACATCACATACTAATGAAACGTCATTAATGAATGCATCTTGGATAATAAAGAGCGTTCACACAACGACCTACATTTTACGCTTGAGTGACTGGTTACGTTTTTAGTTTATGTTTATATCTAAGGAGCTATATACATCACGTATTGATGCAACTTCATTTCGCTATAAGTGCAGAAGTTCTGGACATTTCGCCAGAATGTGTAATTTTCACGGACAACCGAATGTGAAAGATGTCAAGATGAAATCTAAATCAAATTTACCTCGAGACGCAGAAAGAATGAGCAAAATTCAAAGAACAGAAAGCTATGTCATTTTTTTCTTGTGCAGAACTTAATACTATTGAACTAATGGACTTCTTTCCAAGTTTAGATTATAATAAGGAATTCATAGATAACGTTAGACTCAGGCACGACCGAGTGAATTCAGAAAGAGTGAAATTCAAAATCAAAATTGTACATTATGAAAAGAAAATTTAAAGAGTTGAAACAAAAACATACTACTGTTGTAAGCAATTTAGACTACAAACACAAACACAAACACAAGGTGCAGATGATCAAAAGGATATGGAAAAATTACGGGAACGCTTAACCAATCTCGAAGAATCTAGGTCTAGAATGTACAATCAAAGATGTGAAGCTATCGATGAGCAATACAAATTACAACGCGAAAAAGAACATATGCAAGATTAAATCAATAAGCTAGAAGACGAATTGGACAAGAGACGATAATTATTCAAACCATGATAACTATCGTTACAGAGGACGTAACACTCACCGCAGAAATTTTCGGAACAATTTTAGATAAAGAATAAGACCCGGAACGTGTCTACAGGAGCTGCGGGATATACACGCCACAACTGAATTGAAGAACAAAGCCATTGAGTTATATCAATGAAATAAATCTGGCAAAGAAATCAAACATTTCTGTCATAAATTATCCCGGCAATCACACTAAACAATGCAAACAATAAGACAACCAAGGGGCACATCGAGATATATATTAGGTAAATTGGCAGAAAATAACGTATGCATAGGGCAACTAATTCGTGAAGACTTTGTAAGATGTAACACCACCAACTCGGACCCGGTCTATAAGAACATACCGGGAAGTATTATATTGTTTAAAAAAAATTTTCATATCCATAGTTGTAAACATCAAACTATGTAGAATATATATTGGTAATTTAGGTATCAAATGAAAGGCGAAAGACTGCTGATCCTTGCAGAACACCTTTTAACTGATAATTTTGAAAAATAAAAAAAATGAATGAATGAAATCTAGAAAGGAGGGCATTTATTGCGTATTGCTTGTTTCTGAGGGAAGAATTACTACGTACCTGTTCCGATGAGTAGTACGCTCTGATATATAAATAACGGTATATTGACCCCTACCCCAATAAATGCTTGAAATTGAAAAATTAAACATAGAAAGAAATGGGGTCAAAAATAGGTGGTGTGCGTCTTTTAAAATTTAGTACACAAACTGGCCTAAAAGTGAGATAATGATGTTGCACGCATAAGAGAAGTTATCTCTAGAATGAATTAATCATAACTTAAAAAAAAACATATTATTAAGAGCATACACCTCAAGCCCTCAAGCTGTAACTTTTTGTCTTTGGTTACCACACATTTATTTGTCGTAATAGTAGTTTGGATGTTCAAGGTCCTACAAAAGAACTAAATCCTCCAAACCGGCGGTTTCTTTGCTGATTTTGTTTTTATAAAATTATTTTTAAGGCACCAAATGTTTATCCTTTCAGGGGGCATGATTTTTCGACTTAAATATAAAAAAATGAGTTATTTTTCAATAATATACAAGAACTAGACATTTAGTTCGAAACGCAGTGTTTTATTAATCCCCCCGATAAAATTTTTGTTTTTCTCACTTTCCTTTTAAACAGGTAATTAATTAAATCATTTATTCAAGAAATTTAAAATCAAACAATGTATTGAAAAAAAAACCAAACCACAAAAATGAATGGTAGGTGTTGTATTGAACTTTCGAAAAAAAAAATCCTTTTTCCTTATAACTAATAAAACATATAACGATATATGAATATATTTAGAATATCTCGAAGAATTCATTTTTTTTTATGACATCTGAATGAGATTAACGGCATACATTTTTTGCTATGTAGTTGATTTCGTATATTTTTAAGCTGGTAACACATTGATATGTACACCATACCACCCCTTGTTATTATCTATATAGTGATTAATATCATCTTTACTTTACAGTATATTGCAAGACGCCGTACAGAAAACAAGTTGTTATTTTGCAATTCGCCGTACAACGTCATGCAATTCGCCGTACAATAAACACAAACTGTTTTGGTCATATTCTTTAGAAAACGTCTTTTTGATAGCGAATTTCAGTAAATATGAAGTTACACTATCATAATCTGAAAATTTGTCTGGAAAGAGAAGAAAAAAAAGTTGATTAGCTGGCCAACGGTGCGACGTAGGGCGATTGACCTTGAAATTTTCTGGTACCAAGTGCACAGTTCTGGAGTAAAACAAGCAAAATATTGTCTTTGTTCGCTACTTGCTATCATAAACTATTAAAGCTTTATATATTAGAAAATCGTTTCAAAAGCGGTAACCTCATCGAAACTGTAGAAATGGATAAAATTAAACAAATTCTTACCTTGTTTATTTATGTTTTGTCCTTCCTCTCCGCTTCGTTGGTACCCAATTTCCGGTGGCGATGATACACAGTGGATATGACAGACATTGTTATTTGTACCTAAAACTTGGCAAGTAAAAGTCTTATTTATCTTAAAATGATATGCAATTGGAGAGAAAAAAATATAAAATATTTACCCATGAGGAACTCCATTGTCCCGTTAGTATATGACACTCCACATGATGCTCCGGTTGAGGGTGTGTTAAATTCAAATTCGGAGCCAACACCACCAATATTTCCCTAAAACATGAGGTCAATATTTTACTTTCTACAAAATCAAATATAAAAACAAGGAGATACAGGCGCTACTGTGTTTAACGGAAGCAAATACCGTTATCTAAAGGACAACCACACACAGACAAAGATATCGCACACATTGGAAAAATGTGTAACTGCAAACTAAAGATAAAGAAATAGGAACCTCTTCTTCATGATAATTGCAAAATTTTGTACTAACAATGTACTTAATTAAGCTTATTCCTCCGAAAAGTAAACTCATCATAGATACCAGAATTAAATTTTGTATTTACGCCAGACGCGCGTTTCGTCTACAAAAGACTCACCAGTGACGCTCGAATCCAAACAAGTTAAAAAGCCAAACAAAGCACGAAGTTGAAGAGCATTGAGAACCGAAATTCCTAAAAGTTTTGCAAAATACAGCTAAGGTAATCTTTTCCAGAGGTAGAAAAGCTTTAGTATTTCAAAATTTCAAAAGTTTTGTATACAGTAAATTTATAAATATGACCATATCAATGATAATTCATGTCAGCACAGAAGTGCTGACTACTGGGCTGGTGATACCCTCGGGGAATTAAAACTCCACCAGCAGTGGCATCGACCCAGTGGTTGTAAATAAACTCATCATAGATACCAGAATTAAATTTTGTATTTACGCCAGACGCGCGTTTCGTCTACGAAAGACTCACCAGTGACGCTCGAATCCAAATAAGTTCAAAAGGCCAAATAAAGCACGAAGTTGAAGAGCATTGAGGACCAAAATTCCTTAAAGTTTTGCTAAATACAGCTAAGGTAATCTATTCCTGAGGTAGAAAAGCCTTATTATTTCAAAATTTCAAAAGTTTTGTAAACAGTTATTTTATAAATATGACCATATCAATGATAATTCATGTCAGCACAGAAGTGCTAACTACTGGGCTGGTGATACACTCGGGGAATCAAAACTTCACCAGCAGTGGCATCGACCCAGTGGTTGTAAATAAACTCATCATAGATACCAGAATTAAATTTTGTATTTACGCCAGACGCGCGTTTAACTATCTACGTCATTTGGTCTCTGGCGGATAGTGCAACTATAGAAACATACAAGATCCTGTCAAAACTAATACAATGTCAAAGCATTTTTAGAATATTGAATAAACTTTATTATCACATATTTGTTTCGAAAACATTGAGTTTTGCATATACAATAACCGCAGATTTGCCCAAGTCATATATTCTTCTCGGGATAAATAACAGGTTATTTCGGCCAGGGCAAATAACCGGTGTTTGTGCCCTGTTATTAATGATGTCATAAGCGCCCCTGAACAACAACACAACGAAGATGCTCGTTTTGCCATTTGTCGATTAATAAAATTACAGTGGAATTTATCATAGAAATATTAAATAACACTTGTCTAATACAAAACGATGGTCTGACATTGAAATTATAATATTCAAGGAATGTAGTTTTGAACCCTTTGGGGGCTTTGTAATACATGTAAGGAAGTCATTTCAGTGGAGGAAAACAAATGTATGATCAAAATTCTTTGCACTTTTTTAGCATTTGTGTGATATGTGCTAAAAAGATTATGACATGTCCTTTTCCATATCAGCCATGGTATCATACCTTGACCCAAATGAGCCCTCGGCTAGTGCTTTGGGATGATATGGGAGTCTCATAATGATACCAGGGCCGATATGGAAAAAGGACATGTTATAATCTATCATAAGTTTTCAATGATTTACCCCCTTTATATAAAACAGCTTCTTCTTTATCAAAATTATGCGCATGTAATTAAAAGGATAATACTTTTTTGGTTTAAATATGTTACGTGTCGTCAAAGCAAATCAGCACAAATCCTCAACTGGACCCTCAGCAGGACCCTCATCCATACACATTCTATTTTATTAGTCCACTGCTCAATATCAAATAGGAGAGGATTGAGATCTCAAACTTGACCACATGAAGCTTTTTGCTGTTGGCGAATAATTATAACAATACTTCATTGATTTTGATGCTCTTAAATGGTTTACAGTTTTGCCTTCTAAACCCATGTTATTGATCGTCCCTGATGACGATAACTAGCATTTAAGAAACACATGAAGTGCGCCTGCAAATTGGTACTATACAATTTTGTTACAACTGGGTCAGTGGCGCTGTTTGACTATAGTCCACAAGGGAATAGACCACACAATAGTCAGTTACATTTTGAACGTAATTTCAACTTTTTATTATAAGTTATAAAAGAAAGGGAGACGATACCGAGGGACCAATCAAAACCCAAAATGTAATAAATGTTAGTGTTGACTATACACGTATCTGTTAGTGCAAAAATAAAAAAGACGACACAAAGTCATCAATCTTAATCATAAGTCGAAGAAGAAAATAATCAAAAAGGAAAGAGAGTACAGTGATTACTACCTTCAACGAAATAAAAGATAGATCAACACTAACCCTTCCAAAATTGGAGCTGAAATGTTAAATGGTTCTTTTGTCTCTATCTATAGATAGATGACTGTATCCGTCTCTACTTATATGTTTTCAGCTGTTTCTGAAACTCACTAATATGTTAAATATGTTAAATTATAAAACAACAACCATCCTGATACTTACTTTGATTCTTTCATGACTCGTACTGTGTATTTAATATTGTGTTGACCTGTTGGTGTCCGTTTCAAAATTACTCCAAATAAGGCTGTTGAATAGAATGCAAAGACAACAATAAAAGTGTTAACTTATGGTCAATAAAAATAGATGTGAGGTAAATGTAAATGAGATAGCAAACGTCAATGAGATAACAAACGTCAATGAGTTAACACACGTCAATGAGATAACAAAAGTCAATGAGTTAACACACGTCAATGAGATAACAAACGTCAATGAGTTAACACACGTCAATGAGATAATAATCGTCAGTGAGATAACAAATGCCAATGAGATAACAAATGACAATGAGATAACACACTTCAATGAGTGAGATGATACATGTAAATGAGATAACACACGTCAATGATATTATACACTTCAAGGTGTAATCACCCGTAAATGAGATAACACGTCAATGAGTTAACAACCGTCAATGAGATAACACACGTCAATGGTATAACAAACTACAATTAGACAACAAACGTCAATAAGATAACTAGCGTTAATGCGATATCAAACGTCAATGAGATAACAATCTTAGACAAAATAACCTAATATTATCTATGGTTAACATACAGCCTTCAACAATAAATAGTATTTGTACAATTTTATCAAGCTGTAATAAATAACCCCAGCTTTAAGTTAAATGAGGGAGATTCAGTCATAGATGTAGTGAAATTACATAGTTTTACTTTGTTTTTCACTTGATAGTATTCCAAAAGGCTGGTTTTATACTGTTGTTGTACAGTCCTTGCGTTTGTTATTGTTGATTCTAATATGACGTGCTTCTTTCGCTTTGTAAACAACAGCGTGATAAAATTCTCGATATATCTATACTTAGCGCAGACTCAGAGATGTATATAATAATGACTGTTACAATACACCTCCCACGTAAATCCACATGTGTGTGTGCAAATCCTATGCCGATTTCGCCGTGTTAAAATTTGCATTTGAAAAAAAAACTTTTATTCTTATGCTGAGGCATAACAAAAAGAATTAATGCACTAGAGCTCGGAAAAATGTACAAAATAAAAAAAGAAAAAAAAAAAATCCGCAAAATTCCATTAATGTTTTTGGCGCATTAAAGTCATTTCAAAACATGACGTCATACGAATGAAAACGCCAAAGCAGAAGGCTTTTCCGTTGTGTTAATCCTTCAAATTCGAATAATATTGCATTAAAATGGAGTTTTGAGGTAGGCGTTGTCTTATTTTCTATTCTGTTCCATTATTCGCACATTTACTGATTTCAGCAAGTCAACATGGCGGCTCCTTAGTTACGAGATGTCAACAGTGGATTTGACGGTAGCTTACGAGAAAAATATTTTAATCAAAAATAGCAAATGTTGGGGTTGAGAATTAAAAGAATTAAACACATTTTTTTCTAGCGGTTATTTAAGAAATAAGTCATGCAAGTTATAGATTTATTAGGATTTTTTAGCTTCGACTAACAGGGGGTAAAATAGAACAGCCACACACACGGTATACCCACCCTCGCTTCAATTTTTAATGACCATATTTGTCCTATTAGAATCGAAATAATTCATGGAAGCCATAGATTTGTTATAAATTTACACATGGCCTGGGCAGTGATATTTGTTACTTTTATCCCTCGCTAACGCTCAGGATAAATTTCGAATATCACTGCCCAGGCCATGTGTAAATTTCCAACAAATCTATGGCTTCCATGAATTATTTCTTAATTAAATTTTCGTTTTTTAAGAGAAAGAGTTCAGTTCGCTAACTTATGGTTTATATCTCGACTGGAATGTTCTGTTTATTATTTCTACAATGAAACTCTTTACAGGTTATTCTTGTCATTGCACAAGATAATGTTAGCCTGTATTGTGTATACCATGGCTGTTTGAAATCAATTGTGAAGTTAAAGGAGACGTGACACGTTTTTTTTTTCTTATTTTGTTTTTTATTAAAATAATAAATATTAGTCTTAAAACATGTTTTGTACAATTTTGCTGGTCAAAACCTGATCAATCGGCATTTTTTTTTAAGTAAAAGAATCCAGCGCTTGTCATAATGAATGATTTTTAATTAGATAATGATCACGTGATCGTGCTTACGTCAGTGGTTACAAGCTGGGAAAATGTCTTTTACTGGACAATGTCGATACACTATGGATGGTATTGACAGCACTTTTCCCGATTACTGACAAACTAAAAAGACAATTGAGCTCATCAATTTGAGCCATTGTGTGTGGAAAATAACAAAGAAAAGGATATCAATTCTTCATGCGAAAAGTCCACCAACGACGATTTTTCAGACATTACCGATCGAATGGTTACCTTACAAATGTGTTTGTCTGATGAATAAATTTAACAAACTGCTTTCCTCATTTTTTTTTATTTAAATAAAACTACTTATACATGTTTTAATCATGATTGAAAATATAAATCTTATAATAATTGATGATCAAATTGTTTCATTTTTCTCTCTCTGTTACGGTAATATTATAATTATGTGTGCGCAAGAAGTAGACAGAAAAAAGAAAAAAACGAAAGTAAAAGTCAAATAAGGCGTTCGAAAAGGGGACGTTTTTTGTTTGTTTTTATGCTTTGGTTACGTAGAGAATTAAAATAGGTATAAAGTATCACCAAAAGTCATGCTTTTAATATTTTTGGTTGGAAACTCTACATCACGCCAAGGTTTTTTATAGTTACAAATCCTTTATCACACTTTTTCTGCATTAGGATATTTAATTAACAATTTTATGACTTTCCCCTCTTTTATGTAAACAATTCAATTCAATATTTTATTTACGTCTCACCTTATGTATAGAATTAAATAATGCAAAACATTTATTGGAGGCTTTTGTTTTAGTAATTAAATTTTGACACCTATAGCGTACTTGACCAGGTGAAAGGTAAGAAGGCACCTGTATTGTGATTTAGTCACGTGTTTGCTGTTATTTACCTTTTAAAACCATAAATTTTTAAGAAAAAATACTATAGTCTTATGTTGAATAATTAATATAGTTATATTACACTTCTAAAGTATATAATTTCATCCAAACTCTTATAAATCTAACTTCAAATTTAAAGAATTACACAAAGTAAATTCAAATTCACATATTTCCCCCTTCTCTTTCAAATATCATTTAGCAATCAATTTGTTTATTGCTACCTGTCCAGCAAAATGCTTGAGTCCAGGAAAATATTCACAACACATAATGTTCATTTTCAAAATATTTCTTCAAAAAGGCGTCATTTGAATAAATGTTAAATTTTCAATCGGACTGAACATGAAAATGTTTACATGTGACATACTTCAGTCTTCGAGATCATGAGTTATGTTTTAGTTGTGTTTGGCTTTGATCTAGCTTACAGTATTTGTGCGTTACCTCTATTGGTTTTACGTCAGTTGTTTTTCTGTACTTCGTACCGATCTTATGAGTTAGTCTGGTTTTTATAGTTCTTATGTACTGCTGTACGACCAGTATCACAGGTTTATTTTTTTTTGGGTGGGGGGGGGGGGGGGGAGGGTTAGGCGCTCACAAACATATACCCCCGACACATTTTGAATGTGCCTGTCTTAAATCAGGAGCATGTAGATCAGTGGTTGTCATTGGTTCATGTCTGTCAAATTTTTTCTGCAGAAGTTATTTTGTTATAAAGAAGTTAGATTACTCGTTAAAATTGTTTCACATTTTCATGTTGAGAACTTTATCGTCTTTTATAGCCGAATATAGAGTTTTCTCATTGTTGGATGCCGTACGGTCTTTTTCATCTGAATCTTTACCAACTAGATAGTTGTCAATAACTATATTCGATGTTCAATATAAGAATGTAAAAGACTTATGATTCACATTCTCGTATCATTTCCTTGTTTGCTTTTTATGATCTTGCCTATTAATTTCTTATGAAGTTATAGACTTGCAAGCATACAGGAATATTACTTTTCCATCTCAAGAAGTCAATTAAAAAATGCATCTGTTATAAACCTTTTTATATCTGCATATTTTTAAAAGCAATAGAAAAAAGATCTATATACAGGATGTCTATAATTAGTTATCAACACTGCCTGCAGCTGGTTAGGATATTTAATTGTTGGCGCATAGGGTATTGTATGGTCGTACTAAAGGTTTTCATTAAACATCAGGTAGTATACACCTGTATTACTGTAACAATGAAATACTCCAATCTCACCTGTGCCCTCGGCAAAACCAACATCCAGGATGTACACAAAGAGCTTATGAAGTGATATTGCGTAATAAATATATCTTATCAATGCCCCATGTGGCGTGACACCCGAAGCTTGCAACTTCAAACGAGACCTGAAATTGCGAAACTCAATCACCTGTACCGTACACCTGTGACCTATGGTGAACTCGTGGCATGGCACCCGAGACACCAACTCTGGATTCCTCATGAAAGTGGGCGGAAAGATGTGTTGTTTGGGCTTGTTAAAAATTCCCGTCTTTACACCTTCTAAGTCCTTGTGTTATTAGAAAAACAGAAAATATCATGTCAATATTCTTTTTAAATTTAATTATATTGTTGAATCCATCGGCATCACACATAATCATTGTTTATCACTGTCATGCGTTTTGTTGGATAATAATCGAATCTAAATTAATGAAAGGAACAACTGACGTAGTAGCCTCGTTATGAGTGACTTCCGGGATGGAAATATGCATATTTGACAGGTTGATATGATAGATGATGGATGTATTCTTCTGATGTTTTAGTCTCGTTGAAATCTTGTTCGGGAATTATTTCCAAAACATATAATACAAGTGGAAAATATCAATGAATTTAAAAAATATTATAATCAAACTTAACTCTGTGAAAAAAATTGTGTACTTACAATAAGTAGTTTTTGAGTAATAAAATTTTCAAATTTTATAACCAATCAGGTCCGTATCATCAGCTAAAATTATGAGAAAATGGGTGAGGGATACAAAGAAATGATTTTACCAAAAAAAAGCTACATCCCATATCAATTTTTTCTTATTCAAAATTCTTAGATGTGCAATTTTTCAATCATTTATAACAAAGAAGTTGAAATAATATGCTTTTTGTTCTAAAAAATAAAGAAAAAAATCCAAATTTACCAAATTGACAGCATGGTCAATTTGACACAAAAAATATAAAATTTTCTAATATTAACACCAATCTATAGTTTTTTTAAGTTAAATTTATTCAGATTGGTCCACTTCACCTTAAGTGAAAGTATGAAAAAAAGTTTAATTGTGAAACTGTGATTTTTTCATGATAATAGCCCAAAAATGGGTAAAAAATTATGAAAAATGGGAAAATCATCAAAAATTGATACTTTCAAATGGCCGTAGCAAAAAGGAAGTGCATCACCATATGATTTTTTCTTCATCTATTACTTTCTTACAGTCATATAAACCCAAAAATCAGGTTAAGAAAAAAAGTTTAATTCTAAAAAAATGTTTGCTCCTCAGGGGTGTACATCCTTAAAGCACCACCACACTATTTAAATAAATTCTCAGTTTTAAATGCGAATGAAATTTCAAACTATTTTTTCCGTTACATTCTTTCTATATGATGTAATATGTCAAATCAAAACAATTCGAAGCGAATTAAAACTGAAGATTAACTTTGCAACTGGTTTTGACAAAAGTCGATTAATTTCACATTGTATTTTAAAATATACTTTATCAAATACTTACCAAAAGAATTTTTACAGAAAATGGTTTGTGGATGTGTAGGAAAGCAGGAACACGCAGAAACATCTCTTGGATACCATGACAATAATGTAACAAAAATAAATACAACACCAATCATACACCCCATCCTGAGATATGTATAGACAGCTTCTTGTATCAACTATACACTATAAACTAAGTTTGTTTTACAAATGCATCCTCATTCCATAAAAGATTAGTTCTATTTGCATAGTTTAAGTAAATTGTTAAATACTAAACTACCATTTTACTGTATGAAATAACCAGTTATATGCTACTTCCGCGTATAAATCTGATTAAAAAAGCTTTATAATTGCATATTATTTGCAAGAATGCATTTATCATTCAACATATGTTACATAAAGTATATAATAAAATCTGTCGTAGAGTTGTCACTGGTTCAGACGTACTTATAATATAATTATTTCGGTGACTGCATCCTACATTAATTTGTAAGATCCTCTACGATAGATAATTCAGCTGATCTGTAAGATTCCATCTTCATGCTTTATAAATCATGTACTGTGTTACGACGCTAGATAAAAACTGACGAGGAAAGGTAACACCCGGCTACCGAATGCTTGATTTGGTGCCATGATATCTCAGTAGCACGAGTTCGAATCCCGGCAAGGGAAAAACAAAAAATTTGCTTCCGCAAATATACAGATCTAACACTGTTGGGCTGTTATTTAGACGAATTATATATATATATATATATACAAGTCTAAATTGCTATATATATATATATATATATCCGGATATGGTGTACAAAAACCTTTGCACCTTTTGTTTGCGGTATATCATCTTTTCCGCAAGTTTATTGTTTTCTGTTTAGTATTGAATATAAAATCAAGATCCATTTATTACATCGGTGATCCGTTTATTTGGCAATCGCCAATGGCAGTCGGCAGGGTTTAAGAACATTTGTTGTTCGACCTGTTAGTCAAATGCGTTTTGTTAAAATATACTTTTTCACTTTTTTTGGTCTTTTGGAAAATGTTGTTTGTGCTGTATTTAGACCCCTCTAACAAGAAATTTGTTTTGCATGCACACGTATGAAAATTGCGGTTTTTATCCAACACAATCATAGGTTTGAACGTTGTTTTGAATTTAGACTTGTTTATATTTTTTCGTTTGGGCTTGTATTATATTTGCCTTAGGGTTTATATGATCCGTTCACCCTATTTTGACTCCTCAAAATTCAAGAGTCTATCCTAAATTGAGGTAAATTGTTGGGCTTTCCAAATACCGTTTCGATTCCTAGCATCACTGAAGAGACATTATTTGTCGAAATCCGGATATGGTGTACAAAAACCTTTGCACCTTTTGTTTGCGGTATATCATCTTTTCCGCAAGTTGATTGTTTTCTGTTTAGTATTAAATTTAAAATTAAGATCCATTTATTACATCGGTGATCCGTTTATTTGGCAATCGCCATTGGCAGTAAGCAGGGTTTAAGAACATTTGTTGTTCGACCTGTTAGTCAAATGCGTTTTGTTAAAATACACTTTTTCACTTTTTTGGTCTTTTGGAAAATGTTGTCTGTGCTGTATTTAGACCCCTCTAACAAGAAATTTGTTTTGCATGCACACGTATAAAAATTGCGGTTTTTATCCAACGCAATCATAGGTTTGAACGTTGTTTTCAATTTAGACTTGTATATATATATATATATATATATATATATATATATATCAGTATGAATATGAAACTCTAACATGTCTAAGTATTTATCATTTTGTTTTCTCTTTTAGTTCGCCAGTCTTGTAAAAATGAGGACGCGTTGGCCAAGTTGAGATATAGGACAAACGTCAATGAATGAGAATTCAACGACAATAAACCCCAGTAACGTCTAGAGTTTAAATACTCCGAAGGTATACTGAATACTTTACGGAGGGAACCAACCTACTGACGTACAGGCTCATGAAATGGGAAAGGCACATACAGAATGTGGCGGGGTAAAACATATTTGTAAAATTGATTTTAATATTTAATTTTTAATAAGTTGTAATCAAATATATGTTTCTTTGCATTGATGAAAAAAGATGATCCTACATACTTTCGATATTATGTACTTTTATTTTGGCATTGTACAAGGTGATGCTTTTCTCAGACTGATGATAACATCTCTGAACTCCTGAGTCTAGGAAAACAAGATGTACTGATTAGCTTTGAGCTAGCTTTCAATCATTGCGAGTACTCCTAGATCCGTACCTTTTGTCTTTCGTCATTATGATAGATGTGTTGTTGTGCTTCTTACCGATCTGATGAGTCTTTTTAAAGTTTGTTCTTATGTCGTGCTTTACACCATCTTTCCAAGTCAGGAGCCTGTAACTCAGTGGTTGTCGTTGGTTAATGTCTGTCATATCTGTTTTTCGATTACTGCTTTGTCTAAACTAGTCTGTTGATTTCTTCGTTTGAATTGTTTCGTAGGTTGTCATTTCAGGACCTTTTTATTAATGACTGTTGTAAGGGTTTGCTATGAAAACAGTACTAAATAAATGGAGAATGTGTTAATTGAACACATATGATGCCCCGCTTGCATATAAAGTTATAGGGAGGCTTAACTCGAGAACGGTTAACGTGACACCACCAACATTCGAACTTGATCTGTGTAATAAGCATTGTGTATAAATTTCATAACATTTGGTTGAGGCAAACTAAATATATATGCCCTTATATTTTACAGTTAGGTTTTTTTTGCTTGTGAGAGAGCTGTTTACTTATTACATTATCCGTTGTCTCATTGGCAATCATACCACACATTTATTTTCATATAAAGTTAGAGAACGGAAACTGCACTGCCGGACAAGGGTAACACTTGATGCCCCCTCCGGTGACGTTGGGGGCTTAACAATCAGACTACAATGTTTAACTAAAAAGTTTACTCAAAGGAGCAATACATTAATATTGATCGTATCTTAATTTACAGGTGCTACAGAATTCTGAATTTTTAAAGCATAAAATATCGAAATAAACAATTATCACTGCTTGAATGGGAGTGGTTATTTCACAACAGCAATTATACAATCATATATAACTTTGTTTACCCTTTTACTGTCTTTTCTGTTAATACAGATACAGTAACAGGTCAGACCATATTTATCTGAAACTTAACAAAAGGGTTTTCATATTTATTTTATTCTCACAGACCGAAGAGCTTGATTATTTGATCTCATTAAAAATTACAATATCTTTATCTTCTGAATGTAGCACAATCGATATGCTTCATTTTGGTATCAGCTTGATACACAATCAAAGTAGCAGGATACGAGCAAACGAACAATACACAGAACGAAAATATGATGCAGATTTTTATAAACCACTTCATTGGCTATTTTGTAGATGATCTTTTTTGGCCATATATCTTTTTTCGTGTTCGGGACTTGTTCATCCTTGGCCTACAAATGTTTCGGTTTGACCGTATCTGATAAAGGTAAACAGTGTTTCGTACGCACGAAATTCATTAAGTATGATTTCTATTTACTAGCACTGGGTTGATTCCATAGTTGGTAAACTGAAGGTCGCCGGGGGTATCAACAGCTCAGTAGTTTTGGTACTGACATGATTCTTGATAAATTAAAAAAAATCACTAAAAGACTAAGGTATACTCTCATACAAAGTTGACCTTTGACTATTTATATCCAAACGTAGCTCTTTGCGTGTTTAAATCTTTTACATTCTTGGCTTCAATGTTTGGGTTGAGCGTTGCTGATAAAGGTAAATTCAGAAAAGCGCTTCGGACGCATGAAACCAATAAAGTGTTTTTTACATTCATTTAATATTTACCAATTGTCGCAACCACAATCCCTGAGTTGGACATAAGTGAGTATGTACTTGCATGAGCGGCACGGCGGATGCTACATGTGGAGCAGGATCTACTTACCTCTCCGGGGTACACGAGATCACCCCCGGATTGTGGTGGGGTTCATGTTGCTCAGTTTTTAGTTTTCAATGTTGTGTGTGATTGTTGTTTGTATTTTTGTTGTTTTTCGTTTATTTTGTTATGGCGTTGTGAGATTGTATTCAACTTAAGAGTTTGAATATACCTTTGGTATCTTTCGCCTCGCTTTACAGATCATAAAAACAAGCTTAAAATTTATCCATACCTTTTCTTTATAGCCAAAGATTATAGATATAGAAGGATAAACACAATATTGCACTTCCTAGTAAACAATGTTATATTTATTCTTTTATAAATCCTAAAGATTGCAGTTTTTATTCATTTTTCAAGTGTTGTATGTTTTGAATCTTATCTTCAAAGTAATTAAAGTTTGTTAGTAATCCTAGAAATGGACATATTGTTAACTCTTTTATCAATTTCTTAATTGTTTTCAAAATGGAAAATGCGAATATCTACAATATTCATACATTTACAAAATAAAAATGAAGCGGATTTCTTTTTATTAGATTTCTCCTTTTCACACCAATTGTTTGAAATGAGAAGAAAGAGCAACTTTAATGATGACTTTTCTAGTTCATTTCGATATTTTTATACATTTCCTTCGTTTTATAATACTGGGATATGTTCTGAATTATTTAACTGTTTTACTTGTTGATCTCTTCGGTGGTGACCTTTGCTGTATTCTGATTATAAAGAACATTAACTTGTCTCCGGTATCTCGGTTTAAAACTCTATTAGAAATTAGAAATGGTTAAATCTATCATGCATTGTGCATTTATTGATAAATTGATATGATAGGAATACCATTTATGATGATTATATTCGCTTTGTTATATTACATGTATTCATATACCAGTACTCTTAGGTTTTTTTCCTATACATCATATCAAACACTTACAATATAGTCCTTACAATGCACGAATTCCTGATTTAGTTAGCTTTACATGTTAAACTGGTTTGAAATAAGATTACATACATTGTGAGAAATGAAACTTAATAATCCATGTTGTACGTGTTTTAGATGATGTATGAAATCTGAATGTTGTATGATGAAACAGAATGTAAAATGTTGATAAAAAGAAGTAAAATGTTGAAAAACTACACTACAAACTGCTCAGAGTCTGAAAAGATCAGTTTTTGTGCTCGACCAGTAAAGCCGAGCACAGATTTTACTCGACTAGACTCGACATTGTCTCGACAGTACTTAACTGTACTTGACTTTGGTCTCGACCTGTCTCGACCAGTCTTACCCTGTCTCGACCTGTCTCGACCAGTCTTGACTCAGTCTCGACCAGTCTCTACCTGTCTCAACTATTCTTGACCTTCAAATTTAGTCTTGACTGGTCTGAATCAGCCTATCTAACTAAATTAAATATTGATCTTACAAAATTCCAGGTTATTTGGTAGTTGGTTCATTGCTGTGAAATTAAAAAAAATGATTAATAGGTAAAAATAGTAAGAGTTTTCATTTTTTATTAGATTCAGATAGTCATCTTTAATTATTTCTATAACTTTTTCAAATCAACTTGGATTTTCATAAAACTATACAGCTATCTCAACTAATAATACATTGATCTTACTGAATCCCAGGTCGTTATGTAGTTTGGTGTATTGCTGTCAAATATAAGGATTTAATTACTAGTAATAGGTAAAAAAAAGCAAGAATTTTCAGTTTTGATTAAATTCAGATAGTCATCTTTAATTTTATTTTTAACTATTTCAAAGCAAATTGGGTTTTCATCAAAATCTACAGCTATCACCATTATATAATTATTTTAAAAAATGCCAGGTTATTTGTTAATTTGGTTTAAAACTGTCAAATAAATTAAACTACATAGGTTTCATGATTATACACAATAGTTATATAATTAATTATCTTTTTAATGAGGTAACAACAGCCAACAAAATCAATGAAATTGTTTAATAAAGTTGAGAATGGAAATGGGGAATATGTCAAAGAGACAGCAACCTGACCAAAGAGCAGACAACACATGAAGGCCACCAAAGGGTCTTCAACACAGCGAGAAAATCATGCACCCGTAACCTTATATTAGAAATATATCTATTATTATAATTTGGGATATAGTATATATAACATATATTAAAAGCGGATAAAAAATTAAAGAAATTAATAAAATTGTTCTTCTGATTAGTGGTGAAGTATAAAGTAATACCTCCTGCTTGGGGCAAAAAAAAAAAGATCACAACCTGGTCAGAGAGTATTAAATTCTAAATAACATTCATTCAAAATTGCAACATCCTTATTAACTTAAATCGCAAGGCCTTTTGCATTCACTAGTTAAGTAATACACGAGTTTAAGAAAAATAAGGCGTTCTTTTTACCTGTAAAACACACATATACTGATGTAATTAAACCTTATTAAAGTGCTTCTTGTATACCATGTCATTAATTTTGACAAAAATTATTTTAAAAGGTTATCAAGGATTCCTATGAAAGTTCTAGTATCATGATTATATTAAATTCTTGTTTTAACAAAACAAAGGTGGCATTTTTAAAATTTTAAAACTTTTTTCAAATCTTAATTATATATTTATCTTACAAAATGCCAGATTGTTTTGTATGTTGGTGTGTTGCTGTCAAAGGAGTATGGCCACGAAGTGCCAATATTGGCCCTGTGAGGTGACATAAAATAAAAGAGAAATAAGGTTGATCCTTTATAGCTGAAACATATCTACGTATATCGGTATTTGTTATTATAGTATAAAATCATATTTTTGTGACGTCATTAATGTGACGTAATACCCGGAATCAAACCGGAACGCTCAAAATGTCCAAATTCTTCAAGAATTTCACACTTCCTAGTTAAATTTCGCATTGGCCACAGGCCTCGACCAAAGTAATTTTACTCTCATTTTGATTGTTTGACACTTTGACTCAGTTTGCAACAATAATGAGCGTGGTCGAGGCCTGTGGCCACATTGAAAATTTAACTTTTGCTAACAGTAACGTCAGTAACAAGCAAATCCTCATTCAACGCCGCCATATCCGAGGTACGATAGATTCTGTGACGAAATAACTGTACCTAGAACTTGTACAATTGCTATGAATAGAAATAAATTCCATAATTAATTATTTTTTCATCTTTAACAAACAAAGAAGAAGAAAATGATGTAACAAGTCTTTGTTTTTAGCGAAGCTTCGTTAACCGCCGATCCGGCGAGGTATTTAAACACCGATAGATACGTCCTCATAACTATTAGAAAAACAAGACAAATTGGTAGAAATAAAAATTGTGTATTTGCAAATTATTTTAAAGTTCATTTCCACGTAATTTTTAATAATTAGCCCGGTCTGTGTTATGCAAACAAAAATAGGACAGTTCAAATTAGAGCCGTATTTTATCTCCGTACAATTCTACAACCAGCAGATCGATATGGGTGTCAACATTAAAATTTAATAAAAAATTCCTTTTAGATACACGTATTTAGTTTTATAAAGACGAAATCGTCGAAATGTAACATCTGAGGAAAGTAATCTCATGTTGACGCTTTGATGAAGTGCTTTCTTCCACGTCCGCATTTTCTATCAAGTATGGCATGCCAAGTTAACAGTTTAAATAATTACTACAGATAGTGTAAATAAATTACAGAACTATGTACAATAACATATATTGAAAATCGTAGGACATAAGAAGAAACCACGTGATAATTTTCATATCATATTGCACAGTGGTTAAATAAGCTTTTCAATATTTTTTAATTAAAATAAAATTTACGACGCCATGAGAGGGCATGGTGAATCCTGTTCGTGACATTCAACAAATATTTGTTTGCAATGCATGAAAACTGAAATAAAGATGAAACAAAACTATACGACACAATGATATAGCTTGGGTAACTTCAAATAAATATCTGATATTCACGCGGGATAGCGTGCATAATTGGTCAGAATGCATATAAGGAGGAATTGTTTATTTGGTCCCTTTTTGGTTGTCTCTGTTAAATTTGGGGGAGCTTATGCTACAAGCGACCAACAAAAATGGCTGCTTACTATGAATAAAATATCTATGAGACATTTTTATATTTCTGATTTTTTTCGGTTTTTGTGGTGGCCCGAGGTTTGGGTTCAATCTGTAGTTACCTGTTTTTATATTTTGTTATTGCTGTTTTTCTTTTTGTCGCCTCTTTATGTTCATGGTGTTGTATAATTTTATTTGTCTTATGATTCTTTATTGCCCCCCCCCCCCTTTTTAGAGACTTATCTCTTATTTTTAATGACAACATATGCAATTTCTTTTTTCGTGTTTGAAATAAATTCTCTAAATTGCTCTCCGTCATAAATATACATGAAGTATTTGCCACTGGACATTCGTCAAACAACTATCAATAAATCTCCTCTAAAGTTACAGTACAATAATGACTTCAAACATAATTAAATAAATGATAAACGATTTTAAAATCTTTTGAGCAGATATTTACGCGTCTATTATTTCACTTTTTGAGAAAAGAAAAACAAAGAATATTGAATATCAAAGAAACACACCATTTTACTACACGAGTTGTTTGTTTTATGATGATGGATGACTATTTAACGTCCAGCGGCAAATAAGATGCATAATCCGGACGAGAACATTTTAATTTGCGCCCATTGCCTCTATACTCTGGTATCTAGGGTATACAAGACATAATCTGGACATCACACATGGAGTCCAGAATAGAGGAGCTTTTCTTGAGGATGCAGCATTTATCCCACATGCCATAGACGAAAGTGACAGTGGACAGAGTGTAGTTAAAGAATAGAATATTAATTTTATTATTGTTAGGTTACTGTCACATTGACGTTTATCTCAGTATTCCTCTTGCACATCTTTTTGAAACCTATTTGTTTGTATCGTACTTTTTTGCAACTAAGCAAACTTTTTGAAAACTCTTAAAACATTTTTACAGGTTAATATAACATGTCCATGAGAAATAGTTCACATTTCATTTATATTTAAAGAAAACAAACATATAGATGAAAATAATTGATCTTGTATATTAATTATAGTTTTAGATAATACATTACTTGAATGGACGCAGCATAAACGTATATCGTTACAATCAACGCCACATAAAAAAAAAACTGATATTCATGGATTTCTATTAGTTTTAAATGAATCCATGCACGTCATTCGGTATCTGGTTGAAAGTTAAGATTACAAGATAAAAACTAATTAAGAATAAATTGACTATTGTGAAAACCTTAAAAAAGAATTTCAGTTTAAAACTTAAAGGGGCATTAGCTTTCAAGTTCATGTTCACCGATATGACTCAAATTCTCAAATTCGACTTATAACATACTAAAATGTATAACCAAATTCAAAAAGTAAAAATAAACAATTAACAATGCATAAACTCGATAGTATGCATCAGCATTTTGTGTGTATGTGTGTGTATTTTAGTCTAGACGCCATCTAATTAACCATCGAGGTGACCTTTCGAAGACTGCCGACGGTCATATAACCCGATATTAACATAAACATAGATATGAATAGATAGCGAACTTGTGCAATTGGATTTTACTAGGTCTGTTTGATTTCGTATTATAGGTTGAATTAATATTTTAATAATCGTTTTTACATGTTACACACAGTATAAGAATGAGTTTTTGTAGATCGAATCAGTCAACCAAATGGTTTACCCTTGTTTCACTTCCAATGTTGACATTCTTTTTCTTTTAATAGCTGAACACGCCTAGTTCATGCGTAACCAATCTCTAGCTAAGGGGTTCAATTTAAGTTTACATGAATACGGATTTAATGAGGTCGAATTATTCACTTGCAAGTGAATAATTCATTAGCGATGTTTCTTTACTTATTTTGACAAAATTGAACCAAACTGGCTGCTAAAAGCGAATTACTATTTCTATATTTCACTTTCATTAATGATTGAAAAAAAAAATCATTTTTTTTCTATATCTCGCAGCTAATGACTCTTTAACGAGAACACGAATCATAAAATAAAAAAAAAATGTTTGTTCAATTAAAAGGTAATTGATAAAAACATGCAAAATTCGGATAGATTTAATTGAATATTGCTAAATCGCTAAATGAAATCGTCCACAATGGACAACTGAGAATGAGTATTCTGTCATTTTTTTTGAGTTTTTTTAACTAGGCAGTGGCTATATTGCCGGAACCGGCAAAATATAAACTATCATGCTATTTTGTCGTCTTTGATTAAAATATCTTAATTAAAACAAGCAACAAAGCATATTTCGATAGCAATGGCTATTTTGCCGGCGCCGGCAATATAGTGAATTTGTTATTTTGCCAGTTATTTGTAAAGAGTTAATTCTAATATTTACTTTTGAAAAATACTACGAAAATATACATTGTCGACGTATGAAAGAATCGAATTATTATTCGAAATATAGCTGAATAAGATAAGTGTCACATATTTGAGATACATATAATAGTTTAAAAAACATTTATGAGTCCAAGTGAAAATAAGAATTTGTAAAAAGGAGTAACAATAAAAACTATTGAGCATCCATTTGTAGCAATGAAATCCTATCAAAACATGTAGTTGAAATTACTTTTAAAACTATTCTAATGCTACGTGTATGCATAAAAATAAAATTTCAGATTTTTAGACTAAACTAAAAAAATGAAAGATAAAAATCTCATAGCATATAGATTTGATAAAAACGTTATAGTCTTCCTTCATAATCACATAAGGTTTAAATTAAATTTGATTCTGAAATAATAGTCCGTTTTGAATTGCAGATCTGTAAACACAATAGTTTTTACTGGCATGCTGGCTTCCGCTTACTGAGAGTTGGCAAAGTAGCATATTTTCAATTTTGGCGGCGCCGGCAAAATAGCCACTGCCTTTAAACTTTTACTTTGTCTAGTAAAAAAGTTCTAGGAAAATATAAAAAGGATTCATTGAACCATTTGAGTGTATAATATTTCAGTTTTTACAGGTAATTACATATTTTATGCGCTTTAGGTACAATTAGAGAGAGTGGTACTATGTAATGTGATCAGTGACGTATGAATGGCAGCATTATATGAAACTATCGTTCATTCAAACGTTTAATTCTGTATGTTGATTTGAGAGTAAGCATGTATCCTCCGGAATGAAAACGATGTTTTTGAGACTAGACTCAAGCTGGCAGCCACTTAATTCCGCTGTTAAATTACATTTAACTAAGATTTTGAGATATTTGGAACGTTTGAGTCTTATACAGTTTTTTGGTTTTTAGACATATCATCAAAATTGGCTGCTGGAAAAAAGTGGCTGCTATCTTGATTGGCTCCTAAAAGTGGCTGCCAGCTTGAGTCTAGTGTCTTAGAGTGCACGTGTGGTACTGGTGTCTGGTGACTTTTGTACAATTTTAATGTGTTCTATGATTTTTGAAGTGCATGTCCTTCGGCGCTATGTGCTGTCTTTATACATTATTTATTGTTATCTGTGTTTATATCTTTTACTTCTTTACTAGAAAATAGACTCACGACCTTGGTGGTCATATGCTAGTGATACAGACGACTACGTGCAACTGCCACGTGCGGTGTTCGGACTCACGATCTTGGTGTTTGTATGCTAGTGATACATTATTTATTGTTATCTGTGTTTATATCTTTTACTTCTTTAATAGAAAATAGACTTTTCTGTGTTCGTTTTCTTTCCATATACAAATAAGATGATTAGGTGTGAACAACTATCCTCATACATTTTTTAAGGACTGTACTTCGCTCGCCAAGATATTTTACAGCTTTCAATCTAAATTCCTTCTGCCCAAATAGAAGACATTCATTGCTTATGTTTTAAAATCCTTTGTGACTTTTAATTCAATCTATGCTATAGAATTATGTTTGTTTACATCGTCTCTGCAATTTTTATTTCGTGAATATCAATGCAGAAAACAAGTATTCGGGCCACTTATACAAAATTTAATTGAAGCGCCTTTGTGCAGCTTAAACCTTATTATCAATAAGTTTCTGTTAATAGAGTTAAAGAAGCAAGATATATGAACGAGATTCAAGAAATATTTTGTAAAAAAAAATGTTTGGTAAAATGATTACAAAGTTACTAGAACGTTAATGAAAATAATTTTAACGTTACGCGCAAATGGCTAAAATACCAATGTACCTTGGTCTTTTCTGACGCCCTGGAAAATTATATCAACACAGTTACAAGTCTAATTATTATCATTTTATGAACTACACTAGTTAGTGATCCTTCTACAGTAATTTCGTCAATTTCTGAGACAGGGCCGTTTTTAACCCTTCGTGGCCTTACTCCTTTAATGACTTAGGTAAAGGGTAAAAAGGCTGAAATATTTTAATTTGACAGCAATAAACCAAATTAACAGATAACCGGGTATTTTGTAAGACAAATATATAATGGAGATAGCTGTAGATTTTGATGAAAATCCAAGTTGCATTGAACCAGTTATAAAAAAAATTTAAAGATGACTATCTGAATTTAGTCCAAACTGAAAATTCTAGTTTTTTTTACCTTGATTAATTAAATCTTTAAATATGACAGCAATATGCCAAAAAACATAACAACCTGGAATTCAGTAAGATCAATATACAACTGAGAAAGCTGTATAGTTTTTTTTATGAAAATCCAAGTTAATTTGAAAAAATAATAAACAAATTTAAAGTTGACTAGCTGAATTCAGGCCCACTGAAAATTCTAGCTTTTTTTACCTATTAATTAAATCCTTAAATTTGACAGCAATGCACCAAACTACATAACGACCTGGGATTCAGTAAGATCAATGTATAATTGAGATAGCTGTATAGTTTTATGATAATCCAAGTTGATTTGAAAAAGTTACAGAAATAATTAAAGATGACTGAAAATTCTTGCTTTTTTTTACCTATTAATTTACTTCTTTAATTTCCTAGCAATGAACCAACTACCAAATAACCTGGAATTTTGTAAGATCAACATTTAATTTAATTAGATGGGCTGATTCAGACCAGTCGAGACAGGTCGAGACAGGTCGAGACTGGTCAAGACTGGTCGAGCCTTGGTCGAGACCATTTCAGACTACACCAAGATCATAAATTACCGAATCAGACTTATAAAGTAAAGTCGAGACCAAAGTCGAGTACAGTTAAGTACAATCAAGTACTGTCGAGACAATGTCGAGTCTAGTCGAGTAAAATCTGTGCTTGACTTTACTGGTCGAGCACAAAAACTGATCTTTTCAGACTCTGAGCAATTTGTAGTGCTAATGTTGAATAATGAAATCAAATGTTGAATGATAAAATGGAATGGTGAATGTTAAAGTCAAATGTTGAGTGTTGAGATCGAATGTTGAATATTTTTAAAAGAACAACATGTTGAATGTTGAAAAAACGGATGTTGAATATTGAAATCGAATGTCGAGTGTTGAAATCAAATGTTGAAAATATAAACATTGAAAAATGATAAAATAAAGAAAAAGAAAACTAAAAAATAAACAAAAAAAGCAATTAACAGATTAAAGAAAACCAAAATCAAAGAAACAAAGCTATTTTGAATGTAGAATGTTGAATATTGAACCAACATGCCATCCGTAATCAAAATCGTCTATATTTGCATTTTATATTGATTTGGAAAACAAATGCTGACTTAAGGTAATAGTGGTTTACTGATGTTGATATCTCATAAATCCATTCAAAACACAAATCAAGGTTACAAACAAAAACAGAGAGAATCGCAAGAACTCCAAAAGGAACGAGGTGCGTCGACAGAAACTCATATTGCTGATTATTGTTCCGACAAATTAATAACCGCTCGATTCGTACTGGGTAAGAAATTAGTACTTTTTGCACTTTTTAGTCTGCACATTTTGACAGAAGACAGGATTAATATAAACAGACATCTTTGCAGATAGTTTTTCCAAATAAATTAATTCGTGTTTTGACATTTCGCTTGCAATCAGTCAATATTTGTTTAGTTGCTTTGCAGACTGCTTTATTATTTATTGTTCTTTATAGATAACCTGTTCCGATTTGTTCATAAATCGACATTACAAATATCAGTTCATTACAAGTGAAAGATCTAACTCTCGGAATAGAATTGAGTATATTGTAGCAGAAATGAATGGCTTGAAATTGCGTGCATACTGAATATGACCAATAAAATAAATCAAATCAATTGATTTTAAAATCTACTTTACTGGTGTTTGTAGATCGTAACGTAGCTTTTATTTGTGGCTTGTTTAAATTTTATCTAGCCGTTATTCATTGCAAAAGATGATTTTGGAATGTTTTCATATAATAGTTAATTAAAGCGTATCTATTTGTTTAAACTCATTTTAAATATACTACTTTCATAACATACATACGAATGTAGGAAAACCAAAACTTCCATTTTTACTTTGTAAAGATTTGATTTCAATTGATTTGAGAGGCCACTTTTGTATTCCAAAGTATGAACGCATACGCTATTTAAAGGTTTTTTCAAAGTACTTTCGGTTTGTTTCAAGCATTCGCGTCAACTGCGATCTTATTGTTTCCTGTAGCATTTTACCTCTCGTGACATTGTATATATTATATCCAGAAAAGCGCTTCGGACGCATGAAATTATTAAATGTGTTGTTTTCATTTTTAAACCTCTCACCATTGGCTGAGCTAGTAGTGTGTTTTTTGTACGTCTTTATCTTAGTTGGTTAAGCGGTACCTTACTGTGGCAGCGGTCCAGTATTCGATCACTGATCGAATTGTTAAAGGAAACTCACGCTTTACTGTTAGATTTTATGCTACAAATGAAAAAACTCGTACAAATCTTATGAAACTAATATATTGTATTGCTGTTAATTGCAGCGAGATTTTTTTTTTCAAAACAAATGCACATTGTCGCACAAAACACAAAAGAATTTACAATGACCGCGATCCTTTACAAGGGAGATGAATGTTCTTTAAGTATTTTAAACATAGTTTGCTTCATTGGTAATTAATTGCTATCTGTATATAGTTTATGGAACTATATATAATATCCAAACTGTAATGTAATAATTATATAATAGTTACTCCAACATTTTATCATCAATACCGTGAAATAACGTATATGGTTATTATTGGAATACCAATAATACATGTTTCATTGAAGATAACCAAAAAATCAAACCGTTGATGATGATTACTAACGCTGGTGTCAGTGCTGTTTTAATCAAACAAATATGAAGTACTTTCGTTTTGTCATGATAATTAATGACCACGATTCCATTAAAGTAAAAGATTGTGATAACATTTGACCAGCTCAATATATTTCATCGAATGACTTAGTATTAAATGATAGCATGTATTCAATAAACTATAACCTTCCTCCAGTTATAAATAATTATAAACTTTCCCACACGACATACACGAAAGAGGAATATGGAACAGCCATTAACGTTGATTGTTAATATTGTCTGACCAAAACACATTATATAGTAGTATCTGAGATAACCAGCGAGAAAGTTAATTATCAACGGATTTTCTTAGATTCTAAACATTTAGTTAAACAACAAAATCGCAAGAGAGTTGAATTTGACATCTGCTGTTTCACTGAAAGCCAGAACCAATAATGAAAAAAAATAAATAATTATCAGCTCGGAGTAGGAGGTAAATTGCCTCTTATTATTTGTGTTTGTTTAGGGATGAACAAAGATAAATCACTATAAAGTGATCAGATTGAATCTAACAATGTACATGACGTCTTCTTTTTAATGTTTTGAAGATATTTTAAATTGATAGAAGTAGTAGAGTGTAAATAAAATGAGATGGTGAGTATACGTCAATGAAACAGCAATCTAACGACATAAATAATAACAAAAGCCCATCGAAACATTTCTCCAAAATAAACTCTCTGTGTTTACACTTGTTTTTTACCTTTTTGGGAAGAGATTGTAATTTTCATATATATGTTCTTCCGATTGATATACGAGGTTTAAGATATGGTAACTGACAACAAATCTAACCACATAGAGAGACGAGTACGCAATTAAGAACTTTTACAGTAGGAAAACCAGACGTGTCGTTTTGGCAAAATGTGATTTGGCGACGCTCAGTAGTCCTACGGGCAAAATTGGACTATTTTGCGTCCGCTGACGTCAATTGAAAAATGGCGCGCTTTCGTTAACTTTTTTCTTTCTTTAAAAACACAGTACTGACGATAAAAACTGTTGATTATAAACACGTTTATATGAGAAAAATATATGATAATACGTATAAATGTCATTTTTATATTCTAAAACAATAGGAAATCTAAACTTTTATATCTGAACATAGAATTAAAGATTATTATTTTTCTGCACTGTAAAATTAAATGGTGATATTCAAAATGGGTACAAAAAATACATATCCTTCGATTTTTCAAAATTTTTTACATACTATTCTCGCTAGCATTTGGCACCGAAATTCGTAAAGAACAGGGGTGTTCAAACCAGGGCTAAAATTGGTACCCATTTTAAAGTAGAGGTCTCAATTTTTTATGGATTTTTCTTTGCATGTGCAGTAGATAGAGAAATTAGAAGTGTTTCTGTTTCAAAAGTAAATATTCATTCACATGTTACGAAAAGGTGAATCCTTGGTTATTTAACACCTTTATAAATAATATAATGTGTCAATAAATTGTAAAATTGCTTTTATTAATACTTCCATATAAATATATTTGATAATAATGCATATGCTATGAAAAAAATAGGCAATTCGCAATTCTATCGAGTAGAAATGAAGAACTGTCAACTTTATTTTGTGTGTCCCAACTACGGGGGGCGTGGTCCTCCCGCAACCTTGTTGCTGAAGTTTCACGATAGCTATTCATCCATCAAAAATAATGATTTGCTAAAGTTAAATGAAAAACATAACAAATATATTTTATGACAATGATAACTGTTAACTTTTGAAGCAGAATTGCCAGAATCTACCTCAACCGAAGTTGTATCAGTATATAGGTCAACGTTGCAAATTCCCGGCGCCAAAAATGTCAACGTGAATTGTCATTAAAGTTGGATCCTTTTCTCTCTTTTTTTACCAATTTTAATGTATCTAGATGACAAGGAATTCAGGAGATATGTTGAGTCCATATCAACGTTTTACCAACATAGGTCAATCTTTGGAGAAATTACAGCTAGGCCTATAGGCCTACACGAAATTGATTTGTTGATAAATAGTAACAGTAGGATTTTTTCTGGATTGACTATTTATTTGCATCTATTGCCCACACATGCTTATTTTTTCCATAAATTTATTTTCACTTTTTTATACATTTATATCCTGATCTATCCTGCATTGAGATGCCAGGTTATTTATTTACAAAATCCTCCTGACTCATTGCTCATTGTTGAAGGCCGTCAGTGACCTAAATTTGTCAACCTCGACGTCATTTGGTATCTGGCGGAGAATGTCTCATTGGCATCATACCACATTTTCTTATTTTCACATTAGAACTGTAATAAATTAAGTCGTAAGCAGATCAAGTAAAAGAGAACTATAGTACCTTCAATATGTAACTACTTAAAAAAATAATTACTTATAATAAAAAAGTCAATGAAATATTTTCAAAGGATTGCTAGCCCATGTAGCCGTAAGAAATATTTTGTGTATGTTGTGCACCTATATTCTCCTTTTGATGGCAGGGGCTATGTTGTATGGTTAGCTACATCATAGCTGGTGAGAGGATATAAAGCTGTATATAAACTGTACAGATGTAAAGCTGTATATAAACTGTACATCTGTTAAGCTGTAGAATTATTATAAACTGTACATTTTTAAAGCTGTATATAAACTGCAACTCAGTAAATATTTACATTAACTGCACAATTTTAAATATGTATGAACTAAACATATAGATTCTACCAATGCATCTTGTGTGATACCATATCTATCCACAGTTTACATACAGTTTTACATATGTACAGTTTACATACAGTTTTACATATGTACAGTTTATATACAGCTTTACAGATGTACAGTTTATATAAAGCTTTACAGATGTACAGTTTATATACAGTTTTATAGCTGTACAGTTTATATACAGCTTTACATATGTACAGTTTACATAGAGCTTTACAGCTGTACAGTTTATATACAGCTTTACAGATGTACATTTGATATGCATCTTTAGAACTGTACATCAGGATTACTTGTACTAAAGTAGCTGTGTAATAGAGTTTTAAAGCATGAAGCTAACTGGAATTGAAGGGGCAAACACCTGTTTGTTATCTTGAAAAACATTTGAAGTTTCATATTTTTTAATTTTATGAAATCACGGAATGTCAGTCAAAAGGAATAAAGGAAAACATGTTATATTGACAAAAATATTTTGAATTATCTCCTTAACTATCATCAAAACTTCCAACTTAGCAGACATACAATGGAATGGAAATGTAAAATTAATTAGATGTGACAAACAATTTGTACAATTTCAAAAATAAAATAAGAATTATCTCCCTTCTAAAAATCAATATCTCAAAATGATTAAGTTAGTTTCTCATGATGCTATTTATTTCTAATTTGCTCTTCTATATTGACAAACAGGTCAAACTTTATTCTTTTGTTACCAATTTTACTATTCTGGAGCTGCCCATAAACACTGCAGTTATAAAACTAGATATTCTCTAGTTTCCCAGATAGATTAAGTCTTGACATCAGTCCTAAGTTCTTCTGGGTGATATCATTATGGAACTTTATATCTTTTGTCAATCCTTTTTTGCTCCTCATGATCTTAATTTTTGTTTCTGTATTTCTTTGCATTGATAAAAAATTATGATCAAACATGATAGCGATATTATGATTATAATTACATTTTTTAACTCCGTAGTCTAGGAAAAACAGGATGTATGTATTAGTTTTATTGACTTTGAGCTAGCTTTCAGTCACTGCAAATACTCTTAGATCGGTATTTTGTTGTCTTTCTTCTTTATGTAAGATACAATATTGTACATTGTGTCGATCTGATAAAGTTAAATTTGTCCTAATGTTGTGCTTTACACCATTTCCGAAGTTAAGGGAGGATTGAGTGCTCACAAACATGTTCTACCCCTTCATGTTCTGTATGTGTCTGTCCCCAAATCAGGAGCCTGTAATTCAATGGTTGTCGTTAGATAATGTCTGTTATAACTGAATATCGTTTATTGTTTTGTCTTAATTAGTCTGTATGTGTCATCGTTTTTTCTTATGTTGCTATACAGACAATACTAAATAAATGGAGAATGTGTCCAGTGCACTCAAATGATGCCCCCGCTTGCATATAACGTTATAAAGAGAGATAACTCGAGCACAGTAAACGTGACGCCACTCAAATTCGAACTTGATCGGTGTTTGGTGGTAATTAGCATTTTGTATAAGTTTCATATTATTTGGTTTAGGCAAACTAGAGAACGGAAACAAGTTTTTTGGCGTAACACTTAAAGCCCCTTCCGGTGACAGCAGGGGCATAAAAATCTGACTTTAATGTATAACTAAAAAGTTTACTCAAAAGAGTAATAACTTAATATTGATCGTATCTTGATTTACAGATGCTACAGAATTCTGAATTATAAAAAGCAGCAATATGGTGGTAAGCAATTATTACTGCTTAATTGGGAGTGGTTATTTAACAACAGTAATTATACAATCATACAGAACTGCATTTCCTGTTAATATCGATACAGTAACATGTTAGACGATATTTATATGAAACTTTTTTAATAGGGTTTACATATATATTTTATTCACACAGACGAAAGTGCTTGATTATTTGGTCTCATTATCTTCTCAATGCAGCACACTCGATATTCTGCGTTTTGGTATCTGCTGGATAGACAATCAAAGTAACATGATTTAACTAAATCTAGTGATATATTGTAAACAAACGTTCATGTTAACAAAACACAATGACAAAAGTAAATAAAACAATATGTGACGGGAATACTTGATGTTGTGTTCATCAGGAAGGAAAATAATTTAATTGGAAGAATTGATGTCTTAAATTTTCATGACTTGGTGTTATTTACATCCTTAAAAAAACAAACGTTTAATGTTCTTTTTCCGTAAGAAATGGACAATTGACAAACAATCAAACAATACACAGAAAAAAAACATGAAGCAGTTTACTTAACCACTTCATTGGCTATTTTGTACGTCCATTTCGGGAATATAGCTCTTTTCGTGTTCGGGACTTGTTCATCCTTGTTTCGGTTTGACCGTTCCTGATAAAAGTAAATCCAGTAAAGTTTTTCGGACGTACGAAATTCATACAAAATTATTTTCATTTGCTAGTGCTGGATCGATACCACTGTTGGTGGACTGTCAGTCTCAGAGAGTATCAACAACTCAGTAGTTCTTGCTTTGGTACTGACATGATTAAGAAATCACTAAGAAACTAAGGAAAACTCTCCTGTAAAGTTGACCTTAGATAAGATTGACTATTTATATAACACTTTGCATGTTAAAAGGTCTTTTAAAATCTTGGCTTCAATGTTGGGGTCAAGCGTTGCTGATAGGGTAAATTCAGAAAAGCGTTTCACACGCTTGAAATCAATAAAGTGTTATTTATATTTATTGAATATGTACCAATTGTCGCAACCACAATCCTCAAATTGGACATCAGTGAGCGACACGGCGGGTTCTACATGTGGAGCAGGATGTACTTACCTTTCCGTAGTACACGAGATTACCTCCGGGTTGTGGTGGGGTTCATGTTGCTCAGTCTTTAGTTTTCCATGTTGTGTTCTGTCGACTGTTTGTATTTGTATTTTTGTTTTTCGTTTATATGCCATGTCGTTGTAAGTTTGTTTTCAACTTATTAGTTTAAATATACCGTTGGTTTCTTCCGCCTCGCTTTATAGATCATACACAACTAGCTTAAAATGCATCAATACTTTTTCTTAATAGCCGAAATTTACAGAATAAACACAATATTGCACTACCCAGTAAAACTTGTTTTATTTATTCTTTTACAAAATCCTAACGACTGCATTTTTTATATGCTATTCAAGTGTTGTTTGTTTTGAATCGCTAAAAGGACGGGATTATTTAAAACTTTTTAGTTTCATTCAATTTTGCAATTTGAAAAATCCCTGTTTTTTTTCAAAATAATTTACGTTTTACGTCGCAACTCTACTACATTGTTAGCTGCTTGCTCGACCAGTAGGATAAAACAAAATACAGTTTCACCAGTGCAGTGACTGTGACTCTGTCTACATGTCCGTGATTATACAATATAGTGTTAACGTTATTTCCCATATTAGACGTTGTGTGATAGTGACGTGAAAGGCGAGAGATGTTTAGATGGGACTGTTGACGAATACACAGAACAGCTTAAATGGTGTGAACTGTCGGAGTGTATGCCGTGTATTTTGTATTTTATGTGAACTTTGTAACGTCTGTGTGATATATGCAGTTTGAAAACATCGTGTTATTTTCTACAAAGATGGTGTTTTTTTTATAAATATGAACGCTCTGAATTCTACGATTACAACATTGGTGGCAGCAAAAAGAAACACATCTACACAAACAGACGATTTATTTCTATACACAGACGGAATGTTTTTCAAGAAGGGAGGACATGTGACCAAGTGTATACTGTACAACAGAAAGGACGATACGGCACTGGAAAACTGTACGAAACTGAGATTCACCATTTTAAAACTGATATTGGAATACTGGAATCGTATCAGATTCGATCACAGAATTTATAGAAAAGTAGTCGCCAAAAGTGGAAAGAAAATGATTAAAACTAAGGTGCAAATTTGAAAGAAAACAAACATGTCACGTTCATCCATAATTTATTGCTGTTTTATGTATGTCCATAATTTGTATTTGTCAGCTATTCATTTTTATAGATAGTAACCATGAGCTTGTGTGACTTACCAGAGTTTGACGGAACTGAACTTTTTGAGGCTTTCGGGATGAAATTTTCTATTCTAAAGATATAAGAAGATGTGGTATGAGTACCAATGAGACAACCCTCCATCCATGTAGCAATTTGTAAAAGTAAACCATTATTGGTCAAAGTACGGCCTTCAACACGGAGCCTTGACTCACACCGAACTGCAAGCTATATAGGACCCCAAAAATGACGTGTAAAACCATTCAAGCAGGAAAAACCAACGGTCTAATCTATATAAAAAACGAGAAACGAGAAACACTTATAAACCACATCAACAAAAGACAACCACAAAACATCAGGATCCTGACTTAGGATAGGTGCAAACAAATGCAGCGGGTTTAAAGTTTTAATAGGCGTCAACATTCACCCTACCTGAAACAATAGCCGAACGTCACTGAGAGGTAAAGCTTTAGAATATTTATTTTATTTACCACGTGAAAATCTAAATAGTGTATCTGTTTTGTATTCTGCATTGAAATGTCCATTTTGTGATATTGAGACTGCTAAGATTTGTAGAATTAAGTTGACAAATATAACTATGTTTGAAAGTGAAAGCGTTCAAGAGTACGTATGTAGAATTGAGATAAATGAACAAAGATTTATTAGTGAAGCAGATTTTTGAGTATGTTATGTACAGATACCCTGAAGGTTATATTGGATATCGAGTTCTGACTAAAGAACCGTCAAAATTTAGTGAACTTAACAAAGAAGTATTATGGCAAGAACATTGCAGACAATCTTTCTTAAAAAAATCGCGTTTCACCGATAACAGTCACTTTGAGAGAAACATTATAAATTAGGTACTAAGCGAGCGCAATATGAATTTCACAGTGTCTGAGAGTTGGACGAAGAAAGTTTCCACAAATACTGACTTTAATATGCAAAATGACAAAAGTTTATATAACCAGAAATTGGAAAAATACAAATGTACTGTTGGTCAATTGGATGTACGTATTAATTCCGTTTATCCGATTGAACAGTCTGTTTATTGCATTGCTGAGTCATTTGAATTGAAATATAAGGACCTTTATGACATTATTGAGGCAACTGAAGTTGAAATTGCAAAAGTTTCGGACAAAAATAGCTTCCTTGGAACTTCCGCGCGTTGAACAGCAGACAGTGGTAACTGATCGAACAGAGGTCTTTAGCGTCCGAAAGTTTGAATTGAAAAATATGGAACTCAGTGACATTGTTCAAGCAACTGAAGTTGCAAACGTTTCGGAGCTAGAGACAACTACCTTGGAACGTCCGCACGTTGAACAGCAAAGTGACATTCAGTTTGATACGTCTAACAATATTGATGCGATCAATAATGTCGAACCAAGACTTTCAACATTTACAGATGTATCAACACCCGTATATGGAAAGAACCTCCGATTTATTGAAAGTGTATATGGAAATGACAAGTTCACCCAATTCAAAGATAGCAACGTCTATGAAAACAACTATAAACGTTATGTATGCTCCGGTGGATCTTGTTACTGGTGATGGACTGGAAAAAAGAAAACGCAATTTGTCTTGATTTATCTTTTATTTCGAGGACAAATATTCTTGAAAAGTGGGTGGAGTGTTGTGACTTTGACTTTGTCTACATGTCCTTGATTATGCAATACAGTGTTAACGTTGTTTCCCATACTTGGCGTTGTGTGAAAGTGACGTGAGAGGAGAGAGATGTCTAGATGGGACTGTTGACTTGACGAAAGAACAGAATAATGGAATGACGTGAACTGTCGGAATGTATGCCATGTGTTTTATATTTTATGTAAACTTTGTAACGTCTGTATGATACATGCATAAATCGTGTTATTTTCTACAAAGATGGTGTTAATTTATAAATATGAACGCTCGGAATTCTACGTGTACAACAGCGAGTACTAGAAGTTTGTTACTAATCCTAGAAATTACATATTATTTACTCTTTTTTTTTTATCAATCTCTAAATCGTATTCACAATGGAAAATGCGAATACCTACAATATTTATAAATTTATTAGATAAAAATGAAGTGATTTTTTTTTATTAGATTTATCCTCTTCACACCAATTGTTTAAAATGAAGAAAAAAGGGCAACTTTAATGACATATCATTTCGATATATTCGATACATTTGCTTAATTTTATAATACTGGGATATGCTCTAAAATATTTAACTGTTTTGCTTGTTGATCTTTTTGGTGGTTACCTTTGTTGTGTTCTAATTATAAGTAACATTAATTGTTCTCCCTTATCTCGGTTTAAAACTCTATTATTAGAAATTGCTAAATGTTTCATGCATTATGCATTTATTGAAGAATTGATATAATAGGAATACCATTTATGATGATTATATTCGCCTTGTAATATTACATTAATTCATATACCAGTACTCTTAGGTTTTGTTCTCATACATCATACCAAACACTTACAAGGTAGTCCTTACAATGCATGAAACGCTGTTTTAGCTAACTTAACATGTTGAACTGGGTTAAAATAAGATTACATGCATTGTAAGAAATGAAACTTATTAACCCATGGTGTACGTGTTTTATATAATGTATGAAATCTGAATTTTGTATGATGAAACAGAGTGTAAAATGTTGAAGAAATGAATGTTGAATGTTGAAAAACTAATGTTGAATGTTGAAAAACTAATGTTGAATGATAAAATGTAATGTTTAAATTAAATGTTGAGTGTTGAGATCGAATGTTGAATGTTTAAGAAAAATGTTGAATGTTGAAAATCGGATGTTGAATATTGAAATCGAATGTGGAGTGTTGAAAAGTAAATAACAAAAAATACCGAATTCCAAGGAAAACTCGAAACGGAAAGTCTCTTATCAAATGGCAAAATCAAAAGCTCAAACACATGGAAAACAACTGTCCTATTCCTGATACGAAATCGAATGTTGAAAATATTAATATTGAAAAATAATCAGATAAAGAAAAATAAAATAAAAAATAAAATGATAAAAAAAAAAACAACAATTAACTTAAGGAAAAACAAAATTAAAGACACAAACTATTTTGAATGTAGAATGCTGAATATTGAACCATCTGTAATCAATATCTTCTTTATTTGCAATCATATTGATTTAGAAAAAAAATGCCAACTTAAATCCATTCAGATTACAAATCAAGGTTACATACAAAAACTGAGAGAATCGCTAAAACTCAAAAAGGAACGAGGTGCGTCGACTGGACAATCGTCTTCTGCTGAACGCATATTGCTGATTATTGTTGCGATGAATTAGTAACATCTCGATTCGTACTGGGTAAGAAATTAGTCAAGGTCTGGTTTTGTCCTTTCTAGTCTGCACATCTTGACAGAAGACAGGATTAATATAAACAGACATCTTTTCCAAATAAATTAATTCGTGTTTTGACATTTCTCTTGCAATCAGTCAATACTTGTTTAGTTGCTTTGCAGAGTGGTTTATTATGTATTGTTCATTATAGATAACATGTTCCGTTTTGATCATAAATATACATAACAAATATTAGTTCATTACAAGTGAAAGGTCTAACTGCAAGAATAGAATTGAGTATATTGTAGCAGAAATAAATGGCTTGAAATTGCGCGAATACTGAATATGACAGATGAAATAAATCAAATCCATTCATTTCAAAATCTACTTTACTGGTGTTTGTTGATCGCAACGTAGCTTTTATTTGCTGCTTGTTTAAATTTTATCTAGATGCTATTAATAGCAAAAGATGATTTTGGAATGTTTTCATAGAAACGTCTATTAAAGCGTATCAACTTGTTTAAATCATTTTAAAAATACTACTTTCAGAACATAAACGAATGTAAGGAAACCAAAACCTCCATTTTTACTTTGTAACGATTAAATTACAATTAAAAAGAAAGACCAATTTTGTATTCCAAAGTATAAACGCATGCGATGCTTAATTTTTGTTTTTCAAAATACTTTCGGTTTAGTTCCGGTATGAGTGTCAACTGCGATCTTATTGTATCCTGTAGTATTTTACTTCTCATGACACTTTATATATTTAACATCTCATCATTGGCTGAGAGAGTAGTGTGTTTATTGTACGTCTTTATCTTATTTGGTTAACGCTAACTTACTGTGCTGTGGTACATTATTCGTTCACCGACTGGAATAGTGGTGAATTGTTAAAGGAAACTCGCGCTTTATTGTTCCAATTAACGCTACAACTGAAAACTACACGGCTAGTATAATAAAGTATTTATGTCTTGCAGGGTTAAATGTTGCATATCGGCATTACGAGGTGCGTAAAGTACCGAATCTTCACCAGGCTGAGTAATAGCAAAATTGTCCATGAAACTTAAATTATGTTTGCATTGATATATTGCCTCTTCAAAAACATTTACACAACGATATATTGAGAAATCCTGTCGAACGAAGGATATAACAATATGCACCTCAGTGGAACAAAAAACTCGTACAAATCTTATGATAATGCAAGACTAACAAAGTCCAGAAGCTCCTGACTTGGGACAGGCGCAAAAATGCGGCGGGATTAAACATGTTTTGTGAGATCTCAACCCTCCCCCTATACCTCTAGCCAATGTAGAATAAAGAAACACTCTACTATAAAGCACTATATAATTATATAATAGTTACTCATATATTTTTTCATCAATATCGGGAAATAAAGTACTGTGGATTCATTATTATTCGCTGTATACCTATTTTCGTGGGTTTCGTGGGTACAAGTGAACCACGAATTCAAATGTTCAACGAATAATAATTTTTAATAGGCTTTGTATACAGAAATTGTCAAAACCACGAAATCAAATATCCGCGAATATGCAAGTTTTCATCAATCCATGAAAATTGATACCCACGAAAAAAAATGAATCCACAGTATTTGGTTATTATCAAAATACCAATAATACATGTTACATTGCAGATACTAGTGATCAAAAATCAAACCGATGATGATTACAAACGCTGGTGTTAGTGCTGTTTTAATCAAACAAATATGAAGTACGTTTTTTGTTATGATAATTAATTGCCACGATTTCATCAAAGTAAAAGACTGGGATAACATTTGACCAGCTCAATATATTTCGTCGAATGACTTAATATCATGTATTCAATAAATTATTACCTTCCTCCAGTTATTGATAATTACAAACTTTCCCACACGACATAGTCAAAAGAGGAATGTGAAATAGCCATTAACGTTGATCGTTGATATTGTCTGAACATAACACATTACATAGAAGTGTCTGAGAATACCGTTGAGAACGTTAAATATCAACGGATTTTCTTAAATTCTAAACAGTTTGCGTGGCTAGTTAAACAACAAAATCAAAAGATAGTTAAATTTGACATCTTCTGTTTCACTGAAAGCCGGAACCAATAATAAAAAAATAAATAGTTATCAGCTCGGAGTAGGAGGTAGATTGCCTCTTATTATTTGTGTTCCGTTTAGGGTGTTAATAAAATGAGATATTGAGTATTCTTCAATGAAACAGCTATCTAACGACAAAAATAATAACAAATAAAAATAAGAAGATGTGGTATGATTGCAAATGAGACAACTCTCCACAAGAGACCAGTTGACACAGAAATTAACAACGATAGGTCACCAGACGGCCTTCATCAATGAGCAAAACCCATACCGCAAAGTCAGCTATAAAAGGCCCCAAAATGACAAATGTAAAACAATTCAAACAAGAAAAACTAACGGCCTTATTTATGTACAAAATAATGAATGAAAAACAAATATGATACACAACAACAAACGACAACCATTGAATTACAAGCTCCTGAAGCCCATATAAACATATATCTATTATAAACTTTCTGTGTTTAAACTTTTTTTAACCTTTTTAGAAAGAGGACGTCAATTTCCTATATATATTCTTCCGATTGATATATGAGGTTTAATATATGGGAACTGATTTTAAATCTAACCATGTAGAGAGAAGAGTACCCAATTAAGAGATTTTTTAAAAACATTAATGGTAAAAATAAAGGAAACAAAATTTTTGCCATTGGCCTTTTTTGTGTCAAACTTCGTTGTGTATAATTTCCAAAATCTGAATTTGAAAAACTAACAGTTGGGAGTAGCGTATTGATACGTTATAAACTGACTTTTAAGTAGACGTTATTATTTATAAAAAGAAATGTTGTATGATTCCCATTAAGATAACTATCCGAAAGGTTGGACCAAACACCATTTCCATCTTCTTTCAGATTATAAATTAAACCAGACCATTATTTTAAAAGATAGTTTAGTAATTGGCAAATGATTTACCTGTGATTATATGCTTTCTTTTTTTTTAAACGTATTAAGTGCAACCAATCAGACACACGTATATATACACAATAAATCTTGTTATAAGAAATTTAAGTTATACTGGTTTTTGTTTGCTCAAATCAATTACGTCCCCTGTTTTGTTTATATTACCTTTAACTATGTACAATTCCATTGGTTACCTGAAATGCAGAAAGCACGTGCTATAAATATTTTGGATTACTAATATTTATTTAAAAGAAAGAACTGTATCAATACTATTTCTACTTGTGTCAAATTCAATTTGCTATATCAGATTTCTTATCTTACCCTTCCTTGATATATTAATAGTTCACTTATTGCCAGTAAACACTGTACAATTGTGTTCCTTTTGTTTGAAGAAATGAAGATATATAATAAGGCTTCAAACTAATATTGTCCACAATTCTGTTTTTTTTATGACTGGACATTAACAGCAAATGCAATGCATTGTTTATATAGTAACATCTTTTTTATTTTGTTTTCTTCATATAGACATTCCTATATTATAACTAGAACCAAATTTAATAAAGCTAAATGTAATGCACAGTTTAACTATCAAAAAAGAAAATGCCTTTAACTTTGTCATATTGCAAAAAAGGGAACCTAAAAAGTTCTTGTCTGCTGTAAAACCGAAAGACAGATCAAAATGATCTTGAACTATTTCTAAAATATTTTGGGATCGAACCCATCAGAACTTTGTAATGAAGTATTAGATTTATCAAACAATACCGACTTTGGTGACATAAACATTTATATTCTAAATTCGAATTTTACAGAAGATGGAATGAAAAAAGCTATACAGAAACTTAAAACAGGCAAAAGTTCGGGAAGTGACGATATATTTTGTGTTATGTTAGCTGCAAATCCTCATTTCTTTACGCCTATTAAGAAAACAAATTTAAATCTATGTTTGACAATGAAAGATATCCAGATAATTGGTTATCCCTGTGCGGAAAAGCAGTGACTTGTCGGACTCAAACAACTTCAGGCCGATAAAATTAGTTAGCATTCTCTCTAAGATATATATTATCATATTATCGGAACGTTTGCTTTCATGGTCGGAAGCCGAACAGAAATTAATAGACAAGCAGTTTGGATTTCGTCCTGATCTTTAAACTGTAGATGCTATTTTTACATTGCACGGACTGATAAGGCATGTGAAAGTACACAAACTTCAGCTATTCTGCGCCTTCGTTGACTTTCGTAAGGCTTTGGAAAAGCTACACAGAAGGGTTTTATTTTACAAACTGCTGAAAAATGGCAAAAGTATTAAATTTGTGTCTATTGTTAAAACTTTGTACTCTTCTATGCGTCTACGTGTACGATCCGGAGGAGTGCTGTCTGATTCGTGCGATCATTTGGTGTTAACCAAAGGGAACCTTCGTCTCCTTTGCAGTTTTTTTTTTATTAACAAAAATATTCAAGATATTTGGCTATACTCTTTGTCTTTTATGGTTTAAGGCTCTTTATCTTTTTTATAAGCTTTGGATTTTCACATATTTTGGCCTCGAGCATCACTGAAGACACTTGTATTGTCGAAATGCGCATCTGGTGCAGAAACATTGGTACCGTTAATGTTATTCCATTGAATCGGATAATGATATTGTGTCTTTCAATGGATTTTTAATCTATCTGAACTTATTAGCTGATGATACTGTCCTCATTGGAAAGTCGCTGAACGTGTTACAAAATTTACTTAATAAGTGACCAGTGTTATGTAATAAATGGAACATAGTAGTTAACACGGAGAAGACAAAATGGATGGAGGCCTGTGGTAAACAATTTACTGCAACGATAGTGAATTGGAAATTGTGAACTCTTATGTATGCCTAGGTGTGTTGCTTCACTATAATGAATATTTTTTGCAAACTCAAAAACGTTTATCTCAACAAAAATCAGGAGCGTTATTCACTTATAAATTCATTAAAAACGAATTTATGTGACTAATGAACAAGATATATTTCATAGCATGGTTCGGTCCGTTTTAAGTTATGCGGCAAAAGTATGGGGTTTTCATCGTGCTTGTGACATAGAGCTAATTCATAATCGCTTTTGTAGATTTGTTTTGAAACTTGGCAAGAATGTCCATTTAAATATTTTATGCGTTGAACTTGGACAGTTGCCATTGCGTATTTTTAGAAAATATAAAATCCTGAATAATTGGATTCATATCAAAACTAATAAAACTCATTTTGTATATGAAGTTTATAAACTTTTGTATGAAAATAATTATAAAATAGCTTGGGCGTCTAACTCTAAGTATTTGTTATGTAACCTAGGATTTAACGATGTATGGATTTACAAGATCCTGGTACATTATCATTTGATTGTGTCAAAACACGTATCAAGGATAAATTTTTACAAAGTTGGACTACAGGTTTAGAGGAAGGTAACAAACGTTGTATTTATAGACGATATAAACTAGTATTTTGTATTAAAAAATACTTAGATTCTCCTTGCAATGTATCTATGTTAACTTAAATGATGCCCTTATTAATCTTTACTTTTCATTATTATTTTGTTGTTTGCCCGTTTCTCTTTTTTCCTCTGGCCATTGTGTTGTCAGTCATTATTCAACTGCATGTTTTTAAGTACCACTTTGAAATTTTTATTCTTTCTACATACTTTTCAATTCATTTGGGTGTACTCAAAATACCTTTTTTCTCAGTATTTTTGTTTGTTTCGCCGTTGGTGTTTTTGAGTCTCTTCTGTACTCTATTTGTTTACCTACAATACTTTTTTATCGGCAATTTATATATTTTCCTTTGATGTTACTGCCTAAAATTTGTTTAGATCATGGATAGAATCTGATATTCGAAAATACGTCACGTATTAGAGCAGCAACGTCATATATTTATGTCCATTTGCGTTAATTCACCAAGGAAATGCACGCGACTTATTCATACAACCGAACAACTATCACAACATTTTGTATGAGTAAAAATAGCTTTACTAATTATTAAATTTTGTTCCATGTTCTCAACCGAAAATAACAATGTTCACTTGTTAAGGCAAATTGCCGATAAAAAAATAGCGACATTTTATGGTTTGATACTGACGTTATCAGCTCATTGTACTTATTTGGAGTACTTTGCTAATTTGCATAACGTTCATATTACCTTATCATGACCTTTCCAATTTGTTTTGATGGTAATCGATACCTTTGGTGCGTGTTTTTTTTAACGCTAAACGAATAGCAATCAATTGCATCTAATAGTCATTATATGCTTCATTCACATCTATATTCTCCCCGTTTACGCTTATTGATATAGTTAATGTGATAAAGACTTGATATAGCTAGTGACATGCAGATTATAGCTTACCACTCAACATGCTGGAAATGAACTAACTATGTCTAATTTATGCATGAAAATCGGCTTTGTTTGAATTTGTATACAGGTTCGACATATAATATAGTTGAATCCTTACTTAACATGTACATAGTGATGACTATTAACTATTTTCGTTGCCACTAACTATGTTTTGATTCAATGGAATTAATGAGGTCATCATGAGGATATTTTAGATTTCATATCGAGATGTATTTTAACAATTAAGTGCACAATTTTAATTGACTCTTTTTTAACATCATATCAAACACTTACAATGTAGTCCTTATAATGCATGCAACACTGTTTTAGCTAACTTTACATGTTCAACTGGGTTAAAATAAGATTACATGCATTGTAAGGAATGAAACTTGATAACCCATGTTGTACGTGTTTTATATGATATATGAAATCTGAATGTTGTCTGATGAAACAGAATATTCAATGTTGAAGAAAAGAGGTAAAATGTTGAGAAAATAATGTTGAATATTGAAATCAAATGTTGAATGATAAAATTGAATGGTAAAATCTAATGTGGAGTGTTGAGATCGAAGGTTGAATATTAAAGAAAAAATATCGAAAGTTGAAAAATAGATGTTGAATATTGAAATCGAATGTGGAGTGTTGAAAAGTAAAATAACAAAAATACCGAATTCCAAGCAAAATTCAAAACGGAAAGACTCTTTATCAAAAGCTCAAACAAATGGAAAACAACTGTCATATTCCTGACACGAAATCGAATGTTGAAAGTATAAACATTGAAAAATAATCAGATAAAGAAAAATAAAATAAGAAATAAAATGATAAAAAAAAAAACAACAATTGACATAACGCAAATAAAACTAAAGAAAAAAAAACTATTTTGAATGTAGAATGTTGAATATTGAACCATCTGTAATCAATATCTTCTCTATTTGCATTTAAATTGATTTAGAAAACAAATGGTAACTTAGGGTAACAGTACTTTACCGATGTTCAAATCTCATAAATCCATTCACAATACAAATCAAGGTTACAAACAAAAACTGAGAGAATCGGTAAAACTCCAAAAGGAACGAGGTGCGTCGACAGGACAATCGTCTTTTGCGGAACGCATATTGTTCGTTTTAGTATGCACATCTTGACAGAAGATAGGATTAATATAAAAAGACATCTTTTCAGATAGTGTTTCCAAATAAATTAATTCGTGTTTTGACATTTCGCTTGCAATCAGTCAATACTTGTTTAGTTGCTTAGCAGACTAATTTATTATTTATTGTTCTTTATAGATAACATGTTCCAATTTGTTCATAAAAAGACATAACACATATCAGTTCATTACAAGTGAAAGGTCTAACTCCAAGAATAGAATTGAGTATATATATTGTAGCAGAAATGAATAGCTTGAAATTGTGCTAATACTAAATATGACAGATGAAATAAATCAAATCCATTCATTTCAAAATCTACTTACTGGTGTTTGTCGATCGTAACTTAGCTTTTATTTGCTGCTTGTTTAAATTTTATCTAAATGCTATTAATAGCAAAATATGATTTTAGAATGTTTTCATAGAAACGTTGATTAAGGCGTAATAACTTGTTTAAATCATTTTAAAAATACTACTTTCATAACACTGTAAACGAATGTAAGGAAACAAAAACTTCCATTTTTACCTTGTAAAGATTTAATTACAATTAAATTGAGATACCAATTTTGTATTCCAAGGTATAAACACATACGATAATAATTATTTTTTTCAAAATACTTTCGGTTTAGTTCAGGTATGAGTGACAACTGCGATCTTATTGTATCCTGTAGTATTTTTCTTCTCATGACACTGTATATATTTAACCTCTCATCATTGGCTGAGCTAGTAGTGTGTTTTTTTTACGTCGTTATCTTAGTTGGTTAAGCGGTGACCTACTATGCCAGTGGTCTATTATTCGATCATCGACTGGAATAGTGGTGAATTGTTAAAGGAAACTCGCGTTTTACTGTTACAATTAACGCTACAACTGAAAACTCCACGGCTAATATAAGAAATTATCTTACCTCCTATACATTTCAAGGAATATGATTGGTTAAAAGCGTCCGCGTTTAGTCCGTGTATATTCCATATTAGGTTAGTAGGGAGGCGGGGCTTATTTCATACACGGTTAGTAGTGGTGTTACGTCCCTTTATAAAAACAAAACGGTACTGAGAAAAAATCTTAAAGGTTTCAACAGACGAAGAAATTGATGATGAAGATTGAAATAAATTTATAAAACACATTTAAACCTAACAAGTTGTTATTGTTGGCATCTGTTTTTGTAGGATCAATGGAAGTAGTTTCTTAATGCTAAAACGGTATTGAAGACTTGCTCATTTTGATAGGTCACTAGTTTAAATTTCACACGTTAAGATAGTCGGTAAGATAAATTCGTTACATAGTGTGCTAGTGACGTAATACGGTATATATGGGGTCAGTAAATTCCATATGGGGATTCGAGCTTCGCTCTCACCCCATATAGAATTTACTGACCCCATATATACCGTATTAGGTAACTAGCACACTATGTAACTAATAGTATTAGTGTCTTGCAGGGTTAGATGTTGCATATCGGCATTACGATACAATGACTACTGAGGTGCGGAAGGTAACGATGCTTCACCAGGCTGAGTAATAGTAAAATTGTCCATGCAACTTAAATAATGTTTGCATTGATATATTGCCTCTTCAAAAACACACAACGATATATTGAGAAATCCTGTCGAACGAAGGATATAGCAATATGCACCTCGGTGGAAAAAAAACTCATACAAATCTTATGATATATTGTATTACTGGTAATTGCAGCGACATTTGGTTTTATAACAAAATAAGTGCACATTGTCTCACAAAACATAAACGAATTCACAATGACAAGGGAGATGAATAAAGGCAACAGTAGTATACCGCTGTTCGAAATTCATAAATCGATTGAGAAAAAAACAAATCCGGGTTACAAACTAAAACTGAGGGAAACACATCAAATATAAGAGGAGAACTACGACACAACAGAAACACAACATTAAAATGTAAAACACACAGAAACGAACTATAATATAACAACGGCCATCTTCCTGACTTGGTACAGGATATTAAAAAAAATGGTTGGTTGAACCTGGTTTTGTGGCAAGTCAAACCTCCCGCTTTTATGGCAATGTTAAATATAACATAAAAATGACAACATTACATGACAGGACTACAATACAAATAAATGGGAGAACATTTAGGACAGAGAAACATACGAATAATAGCTAACAAAAGTTACCAGGTTTAAAATTTGATACGGAAGACGCGCGTTTCGTCCACACAAGACTAACCAGTGACGTTCAGATAAAAAAAAGTACGAAAGCCGAAACAAGTACAAAGTTGAAGAGCATTGAGGACCAGATGTTCCAAAAAGTTGTGCCAAATACGGCTAAGGTTATATGTCTGGGATAAGAAAATCCTTAGTATTTAGTATAATTCATACTTTTGCTACAGTAAATTTATAAAAATGACTATATTATAGATATACATGATAACACCGAAGTGGTGACTAACTACAGAATAAAAACGGATACATAAAACAACATAAACCAGCACATAAAAATTCACAGAGATGAATGTTCTTTAAGAATTTTAAATATAGTGTGCTTCATTGGTGATTAATTGTTATCTGTATATCGTTGATGAAACTATATATAATATTCAAACCTGTACTATGACGCACTATATAATTATATAAAGGTTACCCATATATGTTGTCATCAATATCGGGAAATAAAGTATTTGGTTATAATAAAAAAAAACAATAATACATGTTCCATTGCAGATCCAAGTAATCAAAATCAAACCGATGGTGATGATTACTAACGATGGTGTTAGTGCTGTCTTAATCAAATAAATATGAAGTACTTTTTTTGTTATGATAATTAATGAGCACGATTCCATTAAAGTAAAAGACTGTGATAACATTTGACCAGCTCAATATATTTCGTCGAATGACTTAATAGCATTATTCAATAAATTATAACCTTCCTCCAAACATTAATAATTACAAACTTTCCCACACGACATAGACGAAAGAGGAATGTGAAATAGCCATTAACGTTGATTGTTGATATTGTCTGACCAAAACACATTATATAGTAGTGTCTGAGAATACCAGTGAGAACGTTAAATATCAACGGATTTTCTCAAATTCTAAACAGTTAGTATGGCAAGTTAAACAACAAAATCAAAAAAGAGTTGCATTTGACATCTGCTGTTTCACTGAAAGCCAGAACCAATAATAAAAAAATAAATATTATAAGCTCGGAGTAGGAGGTAGATTGCCTCTTATTATTTGTGTTCCGTTAAGGGTGTTAATAAAATGCGATATTGAGTATACTTCAATGAAACAGCAATATAACGACAAAAATAATAACAAGATATAAAAATAAGAAGATGTGGTATGATTGCCAAGGAAACTCTCCACAAGAGACCAATTGACTAGAAAAACTAACGGCCTAGTTTATGTTCAAAATAATGAACGAAAAACAAATATGTCACACACCAACAAACGACAACCACTAAATTACAGGCTCCTGAAGCCCGTCTAAACATGTCTCCATTATAAACTTTCTGTGTTTAAACTTTTTTGTACCTTTTTAGAAACAGGACGTAATTTTTCTGTATATGTTCCTCAGATTGATATATGAGGTTTAAGATATGTTAACTGACTACAAATCTAACCATGCAGAGAGAAGAGTATGCATTTAAGAGATTTTTTAAAAACATTAATGGTAAAAATAAAGAAAACACAACTTTTGAAATTGGCCTTTTTGTGTCAAATTTTGTTGTGTATAATTTCCTTAATATGAATTTGAAAAACTAACAGTTGGGAGTAGTGTATTGATACGTTATAAACTGACTTTAAAGCAGACGTTATCATTAAAAAAGGATGTTTATAACCAGATGTCACCTTACGGCTTAACCAATAAGAAAAACCCATACCACATTGTAATCTATGAAATTTCGGTTTACAGTATGTACGAATAAAGCCATTATAGATACCAGTCTTAGATTTTTTTTTACGCCAGACGCGTTTTGTCTACAAAAGAATCATCAGTGACGAGCGAATCAATAAAGTTAAAAAGGCCAAAAAGAAATTTAGGATTTAGAAGAGTATTGAAGACTCAAAATTCCGAAAGGTTGTACCAAACACCATTTCCATCTTCTGTCAGATTATGAATTAAACCAGACCATTATTTTAAAAGACAGTTGAGTAGTTGGCAAATGATTTACCTGTGATTATTTTCTTTCTTTTTTTTCAAACGTATTAGGCGCAACTAATCAGACACACGTATGTATACACAATAAATCTTGTTATAAGAAATTTACGTTATACTGGTTTTTGTTTTCTCAAATCAAATTACGTCTCTTGTTTTGTTTTTATAACCTTTAACTTTGTACAATTCCATTAATTACTCGAAATGCTGAAGTCACGTGCTACATGTATAAATATTTTGGATTATTAATATTTATTTTAAAGAAAGAACTGTATCAATACTATTTCTACTTGTGTCAAATTCAATTTGCCATATCAGATTTCTTATCTTACCCTTGATATATTAATAATTCACTTGTTGCCAGTAAACACTGTACAATTGTGTTCCTTTTGTTTGATGAAATGAAGATATATAATAAGGCTACAAACGTATACTGTCCACAAATCTGTTTTTTTTATGACTGGACATAAACAGCAAATGCAATGCGTTGTCTCTATAGTAACATTTTTTTTTTTCATATAGACATTACTATATTATGACTAGAACCAAATTTAATAAAGCTAAACGTAATGCACAGTTTAATTATCAATAAAGAAAATACCTTGAACGTTTGCAAAAATGGAACCTAAAAAGTTCTTGTATGCTGTAAAACCGAAAGACAGATCAAAATGTTTAGTTCAAAATGATCTTGAACTATTTCGAAAATATTTTAAGATCGAACCCACCAGAACTTTGTAATGAAGTATTAGATTTATCAAACAATACCGACTTTGGTGACAAAAACATTTATATTCTAAATTTGAATATTACAGAGGATGAAATTAAAAAGCTATACAGAAACTTAAAACAGGCAAAAGTTCGGGAAGTGACGATATATTTTGTGTTATATTAGCTGCAAATCCTCATTTCTTTACGCCTATTTAGAAAACACATTCAATTCTATGTTTAACAAATGAAAGATATCCAGATAATTGTACCGAATGTATAGTTATCCTGTGCGCAAAAGCGGTGACTTGTCTGACCCAAATAACTTCAGGCCGATAAAATTAGTTAGCATTCTCTCTAAGGTATATATTATCATATTATCGGAACGTTTGCTTTCATGGTTGGAAGCCGAACAGAAATTAATAGACCAGCAGTTTGGATTTCGTACTGATCTTTAAACTGTAGATGCTATTTTTATATTGCATGGACTGATAAGGCATGTATGAGTGCACACACTTCAGTAGTTTGCGCCTTCGTTGACTTTCGTAAGGCTTTTGAAAAAGCTACACAGAAGGATTTAAATTTACAAACTGCTGAAAAATGGCAAAAGTAATAAATTTGTGTCTATTGTTAAAACTTTGTTCTCTTCTGTGCGTCTACGTGTACGATCCGGAGGGGTGCTGTCTGATTCGTGCGATAATTTGGTGGTAAACAAGGGGAACCTTTGTCTCCTTTGCAGTTTTTGTTTTTTATTAACGAAAATATTCAAGATATTTGGCTTTACTTTTTGTCTTTTATGGTTTAAGGCTCTTTATCTTTTTTTTTATAAGCTTTGGATTTTTAAATATTTTGGCCTCGAGCATCACTGAAGACACTTTTATTGTCGAAAGGCGCATCTGGTGCAGAAAAATTGGTACCGTTAATGTTATTCCATTGCATCGGATAATGATATTGTGTCTTTCAATTGATTTTTAATCTATCTGAACTTATTAGCTGATGATACTGTCCTCATTGGAAAATCGCTGAACGTGTTACAAAATTTACTTAATAAGTGATCAGTGTTATGTAATAAAAGGAACATAGAAGTAAACACGGAGAAGACAAAAGTTGATGTTTTTCGATATGGATGAAGGCCTGTGGTAAACAATTTACTGCAACGATGGTGAATTGGAAATTGCGAACTCTCATGTATGCCTAGGTGTGTTGTTCACTATAATGAATATTTTTTGCAAACTCAAAAACGTTTATGTCAAAACAATCAGGAGCGTTATTCACTTATAAATTCATTGAAAACAAATTTATGTGACTAATGAACAAAATATATTTCATAGCATGGTTCGGTCCGTTTTAAGTTATGCGGCAGAAATATGGGGTTTTCATCCTGCTTGTGACATAGAGCTAATAATTCATAATCGCTTTTGTAGATTTGTTTTGAAACTTGGCAAGAATGTCCCTTTAAATATGTTATGCGTTGAAAATGCACAGTTGTCATTGCGTATTTTTAGAAAATATAAAATCCTGAAATATTGGATTCATATCAAAACTAATAAAACTCATTTTGTATATGAAGTTTATAAACTTTTGTATGAAGATAATTATAAAATAGATTGGGCGTCTAACGTCAAATATTTGTTATGTAACCTAGGATTTAACGATGTATGGAAATTACAAGATCCTGGTACATTATCATTTGATTGTGTTAAAACACGTATCAAAGATAATTTTTTTACAAAGTTGGACTACAGGTTTAGAGGAAGGTAACAAACGTTGTATCTATAGACGACATAAACTAGTATTTAGTATTTAAAAATACTTAGATTTTCATTGCAATGTATTTATGTTAACTCTTTTTTTTTCTTTCTTGTCATGTATTATATATATTTTCGTTTGCCATAGCATATATATGCCTCTTTCAAAAAAAGTGTACATTGATTATTGTCCATTATATACCGTCTTTTTAATTATCGATTCCATTTTTGAAACCGTTATTATAGAAACTTATAGGAATACACGACTTGGATGAACCGAAAATATGTTTTCCACTGTTACACAAAAATCTCAGAAACAAAAGAAGCTGGAAATTAAATGATGCCCTCATAGGCTTTACTTTTCATTATTATTCTGTTGTTTGCCCGTTTCTCTTTTTTTTTTCTTTTGGCCATGGTGTTGTCAGTCATTATTTAACTGCATGTTTCAAGTACCCCTTTGAAATTTTTATTCTTTTTACATACTTTTGAATTGGGTGTACTCAAAATACTTTTTTCTTATGATTTTTCGAGCATCTGTTGGTCTTGTTTCGTTTTGTAGTATCCGTTATCTTTGATCTATGTTTCGCCGTTGTTGTTTTTGAGTTACTTCTGTACTTTATTTGTTTACTTACTTTTTTATCGGCAATTTATATATTTTCCTTTCATTTTACCGCCTTAATTTTGTTTAAATCATGGATAGAATCTGATACTCAAAAGTATTAGAGTAGCAACGTCATGTGTTTATGTCCATTCGCGTTAATTTATCAATGAAATGCACGCGACATATTCATACAACCGAACAACTATCACAACGTTTTGTATTGGTAAAAATAGCTTTACTAATTTTTGATTTTTGTTCCATATTCTCAACCGAAAATAACAATGTGCATTTGTTAAGACAAATTGCCGATAAAAAACATAGTGACATTTTATGGTTTGATACTGACGTCATCAGCTCATATGGCAAAATTTGGAGTACTTTGCTAATTTGCATAGCGGCCATATTGCCTTATCATGACCTTTCTAATTTGTTTTGATGGTAATCGATATCTTTGGTGCGTGTTTTGTTTTACACTAAACGAATAGCAATCAATTGCATCTAATAGTCATTATATGCTCCATTCACATCTTTATTCTCCTCTGTTTTCGCTTATTGGTATAGTAAATGTGCTGTAGACTTAATATAACTAGTGACATGTAGATTATAGGTTACCACTCAACATGCTCAAGATGAACTAACTTTGTCTAATTTATGCATGAAAATCGGCTTTGCTTGAATTTGTGTACAGGTCCGACATATAATATAGTTGAATCCTTACTGAACACGTACATAATGATGACTTTTAAACATTTCTGTTACCACTAACTATGTTTTATTTCAATAGAATTAATAAGGTCATCATGTGGATATTTTAGATTTCAGAGATGAATTTTTAACAATTTAGTGCACCATTTTATTGACTCTGTTTTTAACATCATATCAAACACTTACAATGTAGTCCTTATAATGCATGTAATATTGGCTGATAATTTTACATGTAAAACAGGGTTAAAATTAGATTACATGCATTGTAAGGAATGAAACTTATTAACCCATGTTGTACGTGTTTTATATGATGTATGAATACTGAATGTTGTATAAGAAAATCGAATGTTGAATGTTGAAATCGAAGGTTGAATGATAGAATCATTTGAAAATGGAATGATGAATATCAAAATCAAATGTTGAGTGTTGAGATCGAATGTTGAATATTTCAGAATAACATGTTGAATATTGAAAAACGGATGTTGAATATTGAAATCAAAAATGTTCAGTGTTGAAAACGGATGTTGAAAATATAAAAATTGAAAAATAATAAAATAAAAAAAAATCCAAATAAAAAAAATTTGAGAAAAAAGTTCTATTTTGATTGTAGAAAAATGAATATTGAAACAACATTTCAGTTTATATTGATTTAGAAGATAAATGGTAACTTAAGGTAACAGTAGTTTACCGATGTTCAAATCACATATATTAAAAACACAATTCAAGGTTACAAACAAAAACTGAGAAAATCGCAAAAACACCAAATAGAACGAGGTTCGTCGACAGGACAATCTTCTCCTGCAAAACGGGTATTGCTGATTGTTGTTGCGATAAATTAGTAAAGTATTGATTGGTACTTGGTAATAAATTAGTTAAGGTCTGATTCTGCACTTCTTAGTCTTTTCAGATATTATTGTTTCCAAATAAATTAATTCGTGTTTTGACATTTCGCTTGCAATCAGTCAATATTTGTTTAGTTGCTTTGCAGACTGATTTATTATTTATTGTTCATTATAGATAACATGTTCCAATTTATTCATAAATAGACATAACAAATATTAGTTCATTACAAGTGTATCGACTTGTTTAAATTATTTTAAAAATATTACTTTCAAACCATTACTTTGTAAAGATTCAATTCTAATTAAATTGAGAGGCCAATTTTGTGTTCCAAAGTATGAATGCATACGATTCACTCAATCAAATCTTATGATATATTGTATTACTGGTAATTGCAGCAACATTTAGTTTAATAACAAAAGAAGTGCACATTGTCGCACAGAACACAAACGAATTTACCATGGAAGGGAGATGAATGTTCTTTAAGCATTTTGAACATAGTGTGCTTCAATGGTAATTAATTGTTATCTGTATATATATAGTTTATGGAGATGATAATTATTTATTTTTTTCATTATTGGTTCTGGCTTTCAGTGAAATAGTTTTGGATATTATATATAGATTTAACCAAAACATATTATATAGTAGTATCTGAGATTACCCGATTACCAGTGATAACGTTAATTATCAACGTATTTTCTTAGATTCTAAACAGTTAGTAAAACAACAAAATCGCAATAGAGTTGAATTTGACATCTGCTTTTTCACTGAAAACCATAACCAATAATGAAAAAAAAAAAATAATTATCATTTCGAAATAGGAGGTAGATTGCCTCTTATTATTTGAATTCCGCTAAATCTAACCATATACAATGGACAGAACTGAGTTTACAAAGGAAGTGATGTCTTCCTTTTATGTTTTAAAGATAGTCAAAATTGATAGAAGTGAGAGCGTGTTAATAAAGGAAGATGGCGAGTCAATGAAACAGCAATCTAACGACAAAAATTATAAAAAAAAACCTATCCAAACATGTCCCCCATTTTTATATCTGCAATAATTTTAAACTTCCTGTGTTTAAACCTTGTTTTTTTACCTTCTTGGGAAGGGACTTCATTTTCCTACATTTTCCCTATGTATATTCCTCCGATTGATATACGAGGTTTAAGATAGGGTAACAGACTACAGTTATAACCATGTAGACAGAAGAGTACGCAGTTTAGAAATTTTTAAAAACATTAATGTTAAAAAAAAAAAAAAAAAAAACTTTTGAAATTGTTCTTTTCTGTTTCAAATTTCGTTGTGTTTAAATTCCAAAATTTTAACTCCATAAAATTATTTAGTCTATAAAATATTAAGTGTCTCCTGAAATGTTATTTACAATATACTTTGCTTATTTGGTTTTTCTATTATCCATTGTTTTATAACATTGCTTTTTTTGTATTTTGAACAAAACTAAATGTTGTTAAACACAATAGTTTTTTATAAGTAGGTTAACACAACCATTATATAAATTTCGTAATGGTAAGACTCAAGTCTGTTTTGTAATGTTTGTACGCTATCGTTATTTGTGTACGAGGAACATAGATATGTTCCAACTGTCGTAGTCAAAATTGTGTCCTCATGTCGTCGTTTTCGATTGATATTTGCCCTAAGTAACACGATGGTTACCACTTGGAACAGGAACTCATCTTCCCGTAATACATGAAATCATCATCTATCTACACCAAACACGCTTTAACTGGGGTTCATGTTCATAATATCTTTACTTTTCATTGTAATTTTCTGCGTTATGTTGTTTGTTAGTTTCTCTTCTTTCTTTTTTATAAATTTGGATAACTTTGGTTGCACCCAAAATGCATAAGTATCAGTCAGTTTTATTTTCTAGTGTCCATCTGTTTATGTTGTTTCGACTTTTAGCATCCATTAAGACTTTTGTTTTATGTTATGTTTTGCGACTCTTCGGTACTTATTTTATCATACTTTCTTTCGATTAGAGTTTAGCCAGTCTCTCGTTACTTTTGTTTATTTGTTACCCTTTTGTTACGTTAGAGCAAACCAGTCTTTCGGTACTTTTTTATTCATAATCCTTTCTTTTCGTTTGAGTTTAGTCAGTCTCTTGTTACTTTTGTCTTAAATGTTATCCTTTCCTTGCATTAAAGTCTATCCAGTCTTTCGATAGTTTTTTATATATATTATCCTTTCTTTCCGTTTGAGTTTATTCAGTATCTCGTTACTTTTGCTTATTTATTAACCTTTTGCATTGTTTGAATTTAACCAGTCTCTCGATATTCAAATATTATCTTTTCTTTTAGTTAATTGTGTTACAAAACAGTCAGTGTATTGTTAATGTTAATGTCTTTTACGAGTCCTGTTTTAACTTTATACTGTTTGTCTTTGAAGTACAGTCTTGTTTTGGTGTACTGGTGCTCTAGAATTTATTTACAAGTTTAAATTTGTTAAAAAATTCAGGTCAAATCTATAAGTTAAATCATCATAGGCTTAACATTTTGTATTGCAAACGCGCGTTTCGTCTACAAAAGACTGGTCAGTGGCAATCGAATCAAAAGGTTAAAAAGGCCAAATAAAGTACGAAATTGAAGAGCACTGAGGACTCAACATTCCGAAAAAATTTGCCAAATACAGCAAACATAATCTATACCTCAGGGAAAAAATCCGTATTCTTTAAATTCAAAGTTTTGTAAACAGTTATTTTATGATTATGGTCATATCAATGATTATTGAGATCAACACAAAAGAGCTGACTACTGGGCTGATGATACGTTCGGGAAGGGAAACTCTAACAGCAGTGGCATTGACCCAGTGGTTGTAAATAAACCAATCGTAGATATCAGGCTTAAAATTTTGTACGCCAGACGCGTGTTTCGTCTACAAATGACACATCAGTGACTCGAACAAAAAGGGTCAAAAACGCTAAATAAAGTACTAAGTTGAAGAACATTGAGGAGACACAATTCCGAAAGGTTTTGCCAAATACAGCTAAGGTAATATATTCATGGTATAGAAAAGCTTAAGTATTTGTATAATTATGACCATATCAATGATAATTCAGGCCAAGACAGAAGTGCTGACTACTGGGCAATGTGATTTAGATATATCAGTTTTACACGGGAAACTCTACACTACAATTTACGACAAAGGGACGATTTTTCGTTCCCTATTGTTAATTTTCCTTTTTTGGACGGTGATGTTCCTTTGGCACCATCTTTCGGTCTTTATATATCACAACTCGTACGCTATGCCCATGTCTGTTGTGACGGTTTGGATTTCAAAGAACGTAATCTATGTATTACTGGAAACCACAAATTATTTAATACCTTTACTTAATTCTTCCATAGATATAAAGATTTGGTTTTGAAGTTTGGTTGTACATGTAGAAAACGTATTTCGAACGGGATAGCATATCCTAATTTTTACGAAGATGTTGTTTACCGAGCCCGGAAATTTATATACGATCCGGGAAAACTTATCGAACCTTTAAATAAACTTATTTTAAAGGTTACCAATTTAACACTGTAATTAGATCTTTGAATGTTTTTATTGGTATTAATATTGAATTTGCTATCAGTTAATTAAAATCAAACTAAATATTATTTTTATATACATATGCATTTTCATGGCTCTACAATCCGTCGATAGCTGTATCTTGGCATTGCACAAGGTCATGTTTTTTCTCTGACTGTTAATGACGTTTTTACACTATATCCATTGGATGTTGGATGTGTGCTGATTGATATTTTAATCTTAGATGTATCCATGTTTGTGTTTTTGTTAGATGTATCTCTATTTGTATCCATCTGATGAGTTAAGCCTTTTTCAACTGATTTTTATAGTGTGTTCTTATGTTGTACTGTTACACAACTGTCCCAGGTAAGGAGAGGGTTGGCGCTTTCAAACTAGTTTAACCCCGCCACATTATGTATGTGCCTGTCCCAAGTCAGAAGCCTATAATTCAACGGTTGTCGTTTGTTGCTAGTATCATATTTGTTTTTCGTTCATTATTTTGTACATAAACTAGGCCGTTAATATAAATAAGAAGATGTGGTATGAGTGCTAATGAGACAACTCTCCATCCAAGTCACAATGTGTAAAAAGTAAACAATTATGGTCAAAGTATGGCCTTCTACACGGAGCCTTGGCTCCCACCGAACAGCAAGCTATGAAGGGCCCCAAAATGACTAGTGTTAAACAATTCAAACAGGAAAACCAACGGTCTAATCTATATAAAAAAAAGAAAAAAAAAGTTTTCTCATTTGAATTGTTTTACATTTGTCATTTCGGGGTCTTTTATAGCTGACTATGCGGTATGGATTTTTCTCATTGTTGAAGGCCGTACGGTGACCTATAGTTGTTAATTTCGGTGTCATCTGGTCTCTTGTTGATAGTTGTCTCATTGGCAATCAAACCACATCTTCTTATTTTTATATTGTAAGACTCCAGGATAGGAAATATGCATCAGAAGTGGCATCAACCGAGTGGTTGTAATTAAACTCATCATAAATACCAGGCTCAAAATATTGTATTTCATACGCGTGTTTCGTCTACAAAAAACTCATCACTGTCAGAGTAAGACTTCTGCACTGAAATTATTCTTTCGTATATGATCATTTTCAAAACTACCTTTAACAGTTTTGAAAAAAAAAGCAAATAGCGTAAGACAATCAATATAAAAGAAATTACCTTTTTAAACAAGGAATTGGGATATTGATTCAAACTCATGACAGATGCGAGGATTACGCGCGGTTCGTATACAAAAGACTCATCAGTGACGCTCGAATCAAAAGTTTCAACAAAGGTCAAATAAAGTACGAAGTTGAGGAGCATTGGGGACCAAAACATTCCGAAATATTTTAAACAAAACCAGGACATGTATTACATATCATAACGGAGAAAACGATAAGTTTATCAAACATGTATATTTCGGTAATATCAACAAAATCAAAAATGCTTGATACGTGTACGTATCCATATGTGCATACCAGTTAATTTAACATTATATTACATTAACAAAACTTGTATATCGGCGGGTCAACATTTTGATTTTGATGTCACCAATGTGCACCTTATATTCTTAATTAAGCAGCATCATAGATTCTCATTTTCAAAAATGTTAAATCGCATTAGAACCAAGTATTTGCGTTAACTTGTGTTTACAAGTATTTTTTGGACGTTATTGATCAGCTTTCACAGGCAATGTTTTAGCTGCATTTGATACTTATAAACCATTTAATGGCTTGAATGCAGCAGTTCATAATTTTGTAGATTCCATTATTTTTTCATTGTCATCGGAAGAATCCATGGGTTGATCCTGAAAGTAACAATTCAAGTTTTAGTTTTGCTGATTTTCTCTTTCGTAAAAAAAATTATAATATGCAAATATTTCGGTTTTAAAATTCATTGTAAAAAGTTTCAAAGAAATTGTAATTCCATAAAAGTTCAGATCACAAACATATAATATCATTATTCAATAATAATGCAGTTTTTTATTATAGGTTAAGACAATGGATATGCGTTGAATGATAATAGATTTGATGCAGTTAGATCTAACATTGGTGTATGGAATCAGAAAAATCAATTCCAACACTAAATACGATACTTTCACAAAATAGCTACTTTCCCATTTGATAAGGGACTTGAATTTTCATTGGAGTTTGGTATTTTTGTTATTTTACTCTTTCCTATTAATTTTTGATATAACAATAAAAAGATATGGTACGATTGCCAATGAGACAACTATCCACTAAAGTTCAAATGAAGAGGATGTAAGCAATTATAGGCAACCGTTCGGCCTTCAACAATGAGAAAACCCCATACCGTATAGTCGGCTATAAAAGGAACCGCCATGAAAAATATGAAACAATTCAATTGAGAAATTAAACAGCCTAATTTATAACAATACAATTTACGAAAAACAAATATGACAGACATGAACCAACGACAACCACTAGTACTGAACTGCGGGCTCCTGATTTGGGACAAGCACATAAAGAACGTCACAGGGAGCGCTCAACCATCTCCTAACCTGGGACACAGTTGTTACATCACAACATAAGAAAAAAAATAAGTTCAACTATAAGAGGGTGAATTACCTCCTTCTGGAAACCATCCTGTTGTAGCCATTTTATCAATCCAATTGGACCAAAATTCTTAGACTTTCAAGCCCTCATTTTTGTTTCATTTTCATTTCAAAATGGTTCTATTTGCACTCATAATGTGCGTTTATTATACATATTTTTGGTTTATAAGTATTATTGATTGGTCTCATGACTCGCGCCGGACAGTTTGATACACTGAAATATGTACGCTGTCTCCGAAACGTGCTCACAAATCTAAATGAAGAGTAACATTTGTATTGGTTTTATTTTAAAATTGTGATGTAGATTGCTGTTTATTGACGTAGCTCATACATTTCATATATACACTAGGAAACATAGACAAAGATTTGTCCACTTTCATATTTATTTGAGAAAACCCTAAAAAGGTGAATAAACTAATCTCGTTATACATAAAAAAAAAAACAACAATTAGGCAGATTTCTAGGCGTTTCGTAGAGTTGCTAGTTTAAAACTGTGCGTTCACAAGTTATCGCATTTAAGTGATTGTTTTGAAGATGTCATATAAAGGTAAAATACAAATGTATCCTTCATTTTGTTTGCTTTTTGTCGGGGAACATTTGATGATCTTATTGCATACTATATGTCAGCTAAAACTTATCTTTAAACTTTCCATGAATGATGGAAATAAGGAGCCTGTTGTTCAGTAGTTGTCGATTGTCAGTGTGGTTCATAAGTGTTTCTCGTTTCTCTTTTTTTATATAGATAAGGCCGTTGATTTTCTTGTTTGAATTGTTTTACACTAGTCATTTATAGCTTGCTGTTCGATGTGAGCCAAGGCTCCGTGTTGAAGACCTATAATCGTTTACTTTTACAAATTGTGAATTGGATGGAGAGTTGTCTCATTGGCACTCATATCACATCTTCTTATTTATAATAACTTCTTTTTTAAAAAGAAAGGTGAAGATATAAAAGCAGTCTCCAACTGCATACTTACATTATAATCTGGAATGTTATTTAACATCTGAACATATTT